>NC_045733.1:27540348-27540512 GCF_008692095.1 Etheostoma spectabile | reverse complement strand
AGATCTGAGGAGCAGTTAACCATAGTCCTCAGAATTTCACCGGAGTTTAAAATGCCAACACAAAGAAAGCGGCAGGTGACGGACATCCGGCCAAAAAGAGTTAAATCCGGCGGAATGTCCGGCGGCACCAGAGCAATCCCGGAAGTGGAACGCTGTGGATTTAG
>NC_045733.1:27525104-27540338 GCF_008692095.1 Etheostoma spectabile | reverse complement strand
CGTAACCCCACCCCTTCTATATGAAAGCTTTTACTTCTAATGTTAGAGTGCATTGCATTAGTGTTGTTTCATTCACCCTGGGTGAGTTTTCTACACTCCGCAAGCTCTCTTAGCTCGTTCACCCTGATACGTACTGTACGTACATGAATGAACAACTCTGTTAAATATAAAACATGAACAAAATAGCTGTAACAAACAAACAGAATTTTTCAGTCTTTTAGCCTGAATCAGCTAAAATACTTAATCAATTATATATACACTTGGATTTAAATTTGAGTGGTTAATAAAAAAATTTTTTGTGTTGTGACAAACTCGGAGCACATTTTTTTTAGCCTTACCAGGATTGTAAAAGTTCAACCCAGAAGCCTCATATTTGTAGATCAGAATATATTTTCTTTAATGCTGCCATTGAAAAGGATCTGCCACTTTGTCTTGCTGCCACTAGCAGCAGACCTTGAAGTCATTATCCAGCTTCAGTATTAAAAAAGTCCCCTGAGTTGGGACACTATGTTACACAGACAGCCCCATGCCAGAGAGCTTATTTAAGGCTTGTATCAACTAAGAGATACACATGAATGGTGCCTGCAGAGCCAACAAGCTGCCAAAGATTTTACAGCCACTGCTTGGAGCCCCATTAAAATAACACTCTGACCCGGCTATAACTCAGACTCCTGGAACATCTCCACATTGACCCATTGCTGCTTTGATTGGACTTTTCTGTCAAAAGGTCCACCATCACCCTAAGAGAGGTTTATGAGGCACAGCCAAAAGCTGTTTATTTTATGACAGGCATTTCAGACTTTAAAAAAAAAAAAGGACCAAGAAGAAAACAAAAGCCGTATCATTAATTCCACCACACGGTCATGAAGTATTGTCTTGTTTGTCTGCTGTGGTCATTTCTTTGTGGGGTGTTGTTGTAGCTCTTTATAGTTCAGCATTGCTTGTTTGATGCAAGCCATTTAATTCAACTTCCTCACGGTCGGCAGGACCCTGTTTGTACCTCGGGCCACTTACTACACGTCCACTACAAAAGCATGTGTGCCATATGCTAAGGAAAATAAAAGGGATGTTGGGGCGTATTGTTACAGCCGGTGCCATCTTGTGTCTGTATGTGTAGAACTGACTCATAGGAATGGTCTGCCATTATGCCTAACCATCAACCTCACTTACATATTCATATTTATACACAGTATATTTAGATATTTGTATATACTTATATAACATTTCTGTTAAATGGTTTTGTATTAAGATCTAATTAGTATTAGATCTTATCTATTAGATCTTATCTTATCTTACATGCAGTTTTTCAAATCTTTATTTTGTTATTTCCCCACCATGCTTCTTATGGTCCTGTTCAATCCATAGTACCCCACAAGCGTTTAAGCATAAAGTAGCTTCCCTAGCGGGGGCAGGAAATACTACCCACTGGAGCGTATTCCTTCTTCCTATCTAAACCAGAGAAGGAAATTGATGTGGTTTGAAACACGTTGTTGAAACGGTCGTAGTTTGTCTTTCAGGCAATAAAACTACTTATTTAACGTTAGAAAAGATCATGGTTTGGGTTCAGATTTAGTACATCTGTTATGTTACTTCATTTCTGCTTTCTCATGTTCCGTTTATTCTGGGAAGTGAACAAAAAAAGGGCATTGTTTGCTTTTATCTTGCCTCCTTATGTAGAATTTGGCATTCTTATACTTTGTCACCTTACTTCCTGCTTTAATCCCGTCACAATGGCGCCACTATGAACGTTTATACAAGTCTTTATTGCAGCTTGAACAGTCGCACATTATCAACAAAGATACAATTGTTTTTGGGGAAGGACAGTCTCATAGTAGCATATGATGGACCAAACTGAAAAAACAAAGTAGATCATATGACAAGAGTTTGCTTGCAAGAGTGGCAAAGTCCATCTCTTGTAGTTCCTCTTTTTTTCAAGCTTATTTTACCTGGCTGTAAAACCTCTTTTATGGTGCTATATGAATAGGGAAATTCATGCAGGGTCTCCAGAGAGAAATTAGCATAATAATCTGCATGATGATCTTCAATGTTGAAAGATTAACTCCTTAAGCAAATCTGCATAATTCCACATCACATGTATTATATTTTGCTTACAAGAAATACTGATTCAACCAGACACACAGTACAGTTGTGACAGTGTCCTGTGGATAAAGTAGTGGCTTAATTGAGATGTATCTAAACTGCAGTAACTCACCAAATGAACTGGTAGATGAGTCAATCAGTCCAACAGCATAGAGGTTGCCCTATTTCCTTGGATCGACAGACTTGATTCAATGCCTGAGTAGATGACAATCTCAAGGTTTCTCTCAGTGTCAGTTCTGCTACTACAGAAGAGTTGTGGGCCTTTAAACTGAGTAGCAACCTTGAATGTGCAAAGGCCCAATATCTATCAGTGGAAGGCTTCTGCTTGCTTTTATTTATTTCTTTATCATTGTAGTCTGTCGCCTCTCTTATTCATCCAAAGCAAGACTTACAAAACCTACTCTTAAAGCTATAGTGCATAGTTTCTGTTGCCTCATGAGGAATTCTATGACAACACCACTGTAGTTGCATCCACATGACAAAAGCCATCTGTAATTTGCACACGCACCCCAACCCCTCCCCCACGCAGTTGCTAGTAGCCGAGGAGGAAACAGAAGCTTAAAAGACCCCATGTTCTAAACATAGCTATACTGAGAAAGATAGTCTTAATTAGCTTTGTAGCAACTCATTTGGCAATGGCTTGAATGTAATGGACGTTCATTAATATAAAAAAAAAAGTTGTGCACTAAATGTTTTTTCTCCTTTTGGTAGGATAGGTGCTAGACTCAGTCTTCTGCAGTTCAACACCAATATCCAGTGTTGATTTAGCCTACGACGGAATCCAAACTCTCATGTTAATCTCAGGTGTAAATGAGACTGTATTCAGTGTTTTAAACCATTCCGTTTTATACCCTTTAACGTACATGGATGCATTGAGCTACACAATGCACATGTTCACATTTCAAACAATTCAAAATAAGCTATTAGGTAGCATTTGTATTCTGATTACTGAGTTGTTGTTTTTTCAGTGATTGAAATGGATTATGGTCACCATCATATGCAGCTTTTATCAAGCCCTTTGTTACTATAATCACACCACATTCCGTAGCACAGTCGCAGAAATAAGACATTAGAAGCCTGGCAGTTGTATTAAAGTACATTAGGCAGATTTATTGTTCTCTATAAGAATGCTTATTTGAACCAAACATCCATTTCACATTTCCAATGAGTCATGCTCGATTAAATTCAACATGTTGAAGATGGAAGAGAGTATTATTGAGCTGAGCGGGTATGTGAATTAATTAAAGTCCTACTTTTTAATTCAATGTGAATGTCAAGCTCTGTGTGTGGCAGGATATTGAAATCAATCAGGCTTTAATATAACAGGATCCTCCTCCTGTGCGGGGATCAACACGTCTGCGTCACATGTTGGCTGCTTGTACATGAGAGTAGGAGAAGGTCTGAAGGCTCAGACTGTCTGTCCTCTAATCTATAGCTGAGTTTCCATGTGTTTGACACCAGAGCACAAGCGCAGCATTGTAAAATAGATCCCGATCATTCTCAAGAACAATGAATCACCACCGGAAAACTGGATTTGTTGTGGCTACTTAACACTCTGTTGTCATTGTTGATAGGAACGTATTTCCTTTAGCTCTCTGCCACATCCGACAGAAATTCATTGGTATGAAAGTGACAGCTAATCCTTGGTTTTATATGTACCTTGGTGGCAGCTTTATAGGCGCTATAGCAAAGACAGGGGTTCACAAGGGAAAACCAACTCAACTCATGAATTCCTCAGCAAACCTTTTGTTTCTAGTTTTTCAGGAGCATAACTTTAAATCATAGTCTTCACTGAGGAAACTTTATTAAAATTCTTTTCAGTGCAAACTGCTTTGTAATAGCAAGGGGAGAAAAAATGCAGTGCTACAACAGATGTGAGCGCAGCGCATGGCCTGTCATGGGCAAATGAGCTATACATACATTATATCACACATCAGCAACTGCAGAAAAAAATTGCATCCATTTGAATTCTTGATTTTAAAAAGCTGGCCACTACCATCAAATTCAACCTGGCTAACGTTAGGCATATATGACCATACCTTTTGTAACAACAGAGTCAGGCAGCCTCGTTATGCATGTCACAATCTTCTCCCACATACATAACATACTGTTTTTACAAGCTGGTCAAAAGCAGGCATGACCACTCTGAAACCAATTGAGTCATTTTACTGCCAATAGCAATTACCATGGCCACATAATACAAAGTACAATTTATTTATTTAATAAGTTTTAAACATTTCGCAGATGTTTGCCTCAGCTTTAAAGGTTCAGTAGGTAACTTTAATAAAAAATAACTTTTTCTCAAGCTGTCAGTATATCCTGACCGTAGCAGATTAGACAGATTTTTTCCTGTTTTCATTATTGGAGCACCAGGAGGAGGCAGAGGAATGTGATTTTTTTTTTCACAGATGACCTGATTAATGCATTATAGAGTGACAGTTTTTTGTTAAAATTAGGCTACCAACTGTAGTTTCAAGGTTTTAAATGCACCCCCCGACACTGAGTCAGTTCACAATGCAGAAGGAGTTGCGTTAGGGCAACAAGGGCAACTACCACAGGAGACTACTACCTGGCACTACCTTTACTTCATTATTTTTTGTTTATATATATAGATTATATACTGTACATATAGAGGTCTTACTACCATACAGTTGAATTAGCAGCAGTGGTGACAGTATCACTGTAACGTGTACATGCTGATAGCTAACTACCTTGTCTTTAAATCCTTTCTACCTTTGGACAAATCATTGTCAGTTGGTCCAATTGCTAAGTTACAGGTAGTAATCGTGAACCAATTTATAATTTAATGAGCATGACATTAGATGGAAGTGTTGAATGGTTTGTGCTCAATGATGCTAAGCAGAGTCAGGGAGGGAAGTTTTGAGTCCTATTAAAGGAAGTAGAAAACCAGCTGACTATAATTTGTGGTAATTGGCAAGGCGTTCCGCTCGAGCGTGCATACACAGCCCATTCAGTCACACTGTGGGGTTTCGATTCAAAAAGCAGCAAAAAGAATTATTGTGTTTATTACTTTTCTCTACACAAAGTGAGTGCAATCAATCCCAACTGGATGGCTTCAGTCCCTCTAAGATATGACATTCTGTAATATACACTTAATTATTTTTGCGGACTGATTTCGAGCCTGGCAGTCTTCACATAATGAGCTGCCCTTCCGCCTTTCCCAGTTGAATCAGTTGAATCAGTTGTTAGGCTTCCCTGCAGTTAAACTACAGTGGTAAAACTGGGAGCCTATATAAAAGTTATGATCCCCTGGAAACAATATTACCAAAAGCTGATATTTGTGCCATGTTGCCATAAAGCCATCCACAGGAGACCAAAGAGAAAGCTGGGAGGACACATGGGGTCAGTAATAAAGAGCAAAACATAATATAAA
The DNA here is from genome assembly GCF_008692095.1 of Etheostoma spectabile. NCBI lineage: Eukaryota > Metazoa > Chordata > Actinopteri > Perciformes > Percidae > Etheostoma > Etheostoma spectabile. Next base: position 27,534,844 of record NC_045733.1, on the reverse strand, counting down.
ACTTTTTTTGTACCACTTTTTCAAAGGTGATACAAAACTACACCTTATCAAAGCACTCCACTACACTCCAAAAGGCCTCCCACATAGATGATTTCTTTTCAGGGATGTTCTAGCATCAAAAGACTAATAAAGGTCCTCTAAGCGATGTCACACATTTTTAAGGCTATAATATTTTTGTCACATATAAGCAAACATCGCCTCACTATTCGCAAGCTTCCTGTCCCCTGAACACCCTGTAAAAGAAAACATAGTCTCTGTAGACAGCCCAGGCTCCACACGCTAACAAAAACAAACTGTGCCAACCTGCACCACCAAACATAACAAACAGTTTTCCAGTGTTCCAGCCAATAGCTGACAAGAAGGATGTGGGGGTGGGGGTTGGGGGGTTAGTGCCCAGAAACACAGAAGGGAGGGGATGTGGAGGATGGAGGGTCGAGCTAGCCTCGTTTTGTTTGAAAATACTGAGACTCGACAACGGATAGCAGATCTCCACAAACCTATGGGTGACGTCACACATGCTCTATCCACTACTTTTACAGTCAATGGAAGCTCCCTCGACTGTTGCCTTCTCTCTCTCGCTCTCTCTCTTTCTCTCGCTCTCCAACTGTTGAGCGGGGGTGGAGGGGTTAACTTTGAACATTGTGTTTACAAACAGTAGTGATAATCACTACATATTTTGCATTTAAGTAGAAGTAACAACACCAACATAAAAATACTCCCCTACAAGTAAAAGTCCCACATTCAAAATATTACAGAAGTGTTATAAACAAAGTAACATACCGATTATCATTGTATTAATACATGGAGTTTGGTGACCTTAGATAAATTCCCTATAAACTAGCCCAAATAGAGCACAGCAGCCTTTTGAAAATGTAAGAGCAGGAACAACTTTAATGCCTGTGAGACATATCATAATTAGTTGAAGTTAGTAATTGGTTAGAGTTAGTGTGTGCGTAGAGTGTGTGTCAACAAATGAGGACAGACCAAAAAAGTAAGGTTTCTTTTGTTTTGAATTAAACTGGATTGCCCTATACGTACAATCACATACAGCTTGTTCTCTATCTCTACATACTATTCTTAATATTTTTCAGTACAGGGAGTTGTGTCAAATTCACTTTATAAGTTGTAAAAAAAAAGATATATTCCAAAGGCAGATTTTGTTTCCTACATTCTCCAATTTACACCTGCACCTCTGAAAAGTGCCAGTGCTACAGACGAGCAATTTAGCTCATTGACACAATTACAGCTATGCTGAACAACACTCAAGGCAGCCCTATAAATGAACCTCACCCAAAAAATAAGTGAGTCAATAATTTGCAAAGGAACAATGGTGTCAAAGAGCTGGAGGATCAATGGGAACTTCAGCCTTCATACATGTTCCTTGTTAAATGTGAACATTGCATTACTAGTCAGCTTGTTATAGTTAGAATATATTGTACAGAAACCTCATGCCTTTGAACTTTTGCACTAATATAATTATAGAGCATGATCCTTCTATTAAACCTGAATGCATCACTATCGGCTATTATGTTAATTTCCACCTTGGCCTCCAGGTGGCAATTGAGCAATTTGCTTTGCTAGCATAACATTTGCAATTTGATGGACACCTTTATTCCCAATGCCGCACAGTAAAATCACTGTATACTATTACATTATACATGTGGGCGTTCAATTTCCTCTGCTCTCTGATTGACAACATATCTGACATATCTGAATTGTCAGTCCCACCTGCATCGCTGCAGCAGTTCAAAGCAAATATTATTTGCAAATGGGTATTTGAGCCAGCTCTGATCTGTTTGAATAGTCAGGAAGCCATTACTGCAATGCTCACATCTAAATGTTTAAGGTAAACCCACATTCACTGAGGGTAATTATATAATATAGATGTTCTGCTTTGCTTAATTAATCATACGTGCCCGTATTTGCAGCCCTAACATGATTTACAGTGTATAGCTTGGTCAATAGCCAATGTTTTCTCATGCATGCTGGAAGGAAGGTATTTTATTGTGTAGAATTTCACCAATCACAAGATTCCTGAAATACATTATCATAAACTTAGGAGTATTAAAGGAATTAATGACATAATGCCAAAGTTTCAAGGGAGTAAGGCAACATATTTAGACCAATAAATGTGTTCCACCAAATATTTGTTCCATGACATACTTGTTTGCGACTGTTAGTGTGCACTCTGCACAGCAAGCCCAACTGCTGTGGAACATTTTAAAAAAAGAACAGTGACAAACATTGTTGTAATGCTCTTTTTTTGCATTTGACATGTGGGAACATGATGGTTAAACACATACAGCCGGTTATTAAAGGCAACTCTAATGAGCAGCAGCACCCAAGGTATTTTCTCAGCCAAGTTACTTTAATAGCATTAGACAATGTTTTTGCCTAAAAACATTCTTTATATAGTTTTTACCCTTCAGCGTTGCCTCATGTTGCTGAAATCCTTCACCGTATCCCCTTGCCAAAACATTTAAGTGATAAGTCTATTTCCAAGATACTAATGGAGGAAGTTAGTTAAAGAAACTACCCCCTGTCATCTGCATAATGTTTCAGGTAAGGATATGTCTGTGTCAGAGGTTAATAGTGCAGTCACCACCGGTGATTTTCATAATTTAAACAAGCCAGGCCATATTAAATTTAGATTAATTGCCAAGGTGAACATTTAATTTGATAAAAGGTATTTTCCCTAATGTTTTATTTAATACAGCTGTATAATTAATTAAATCAGCAGCAATTTATTATGAAGCGGCAACACAGGCTGTCGAGACTAAATAGGATGACATGAAAGCTGTGCTAAATCAATGGCCTAGATTAATTTATTTCGTATGGAGGTAATAGTGCTCAGTCTATTGTGTTTTCACCATTTCTGCGTGGACTAAAATAAGCGGACACATTTAATTTACTTCTCAAGCATTTATACGTTCTCTTGCGTCATCTGATAATCTCAACGCCCCATCACTGTTCCCACATTGATTTTGGTCTATGTTGCCTTGGGCAAGGCCTGGAAGCCGAGCGGTAGTCATGCTGGAGGGAGCTGGGGGCTAAGGGCAGTCTCCAGGCCCCGGGGCACGTGGCTGTAGGCAAGAGAATGAAAGACACAGGCTGATAGAAGGCCACAGGGCTCAGGTCTTGCATTAATTAGCAAGTAGGGATGTGAGAAGTTGCTTTTAGGGAAGAAAAAGAGTCTGCAGGGATTGTCTTGAATGGCCTCTGGAGATTTCTCTGTTTCATGGTGAGGGGGGTTAAGTTGCTCCTCACCTTCTTTTGTGTCCTGCTGCCTGACACTGAGAGCACTGTGCATACTCTGTGTTCCGTGTACAGTGTTTTTAATGCATTTTTCTTGTTCCTCTGAAACTCGTCTTTCTCAACTTCCATGTGCACATATTTGCGTGCACACACAAACACACACAAACACACACACACACACCCACATACAAGTGTAGACGGAGAAATGCATTGCGTACTATAGGGTACTTGTAGTCTGCACTTTTTAAAATGTGGAATAAAATGTGTAGATTATGTTTGTTAACTTTGTAAAACAATTAATGCCCATACTGTACCTTCATTTTGTGTATTTATTGTCTTAACGCTTAAAGGACTATTTTGCAGAAATAGCTTAGAAATAGACTGTTTTGTGAAATTTGTGACTAATGTTTGGTTTTCTCTTTTTTCCCCTTTTCTATCTCTCTTTCTGTGCGGCCCTTCAATCATCTGTTTATGCTGATGCCCGACAGGTAAGCACCATCTCTATTACTTCTATCACTTATACATTGCAGTGAATAATATTGGAGCTTAACAAGCATTAAAGGGCTCGTGTTAAGAATATCCACCCTCATTTAACCAGCAGTTTAATTCATTTTTTGGAAATGTTTTCACACAGTCACACAGGCATCACTTGAAAGTAATGCAGAACTAAATTGGCCAAAAGTATTCAGTAGTTCTAAACAGTACCACATTATTTCCTCCAATAGGTAAGTAATGCAAGTATTAGTGAAGCTCTTCCTCGCACAAGAGCCCTTAGATTTGGGTGCCTGTAGGCAGTTGTCGTTAGCAAACTTGAAAACCGCAATAAGCTGAAAAGTGATTTCAAAAGAAATATAAAGTAGATTTTGATGAGTTCCACAATGTTGCTTGTTCACAGAGAAAGTGCATAATAGATATGCAAATAAATCCCTATGCACAGTGCAGCAAGGCAGAAAACATTTCAGCAGAGCTTGCATACTTGCATTTGTTTGAAGATATCAAGGCTATTGTTTTTCCCCTTGAGGAATTTGGCTTGCTGGAGGAGGACCTTTTTATGAATTGTTTTCTATTTTAAGGTGGTTGCGCAAAACGTGTAATGAATCTGTTTATGTGCAGCTTTATAAAAGTAACCTTTGAAAATGAATATTGTTGACAGGATTTAAAGAATGCTTAGAAACTGTCAGCTGAGGGTTCTTTGTACGAAGTAAATCCGACTCTCTCGTAGTATGAAGTTGCAGAGAGAATGGAGACAAATTGTTTCTTGAATCTGACACTGAGGGTCAGTTGTTATTTTATTTTTTCATTGGCTGTATTGATTAGGATTTTGCTAAGAGTAATCTGATCCACTTAGCGTACCAACAAGTCTGTAGCAGTCACTACCTGGAATCACTGATGTTAACAGCGCTCTGCACTTTTCAAGCTAAGCACTGAAATCTTTGAGAGACGTGTAATGAGAAAGCCAAATATTGACTGTCTAAACCACACCCTCAGAGGGCGGTTTGAGCTGAGACCTTCTGACCACTGCTTCAAGGTCCCGGAACTCAGCTGTACCAAATATTGTTTGCTCTGTATTGACTTTCTGATCACATCCAATGTATGAAAGACATATTTCTTTTCTCAGACCACAAGCCAGACAATGCAGGCAAAAACATCGTCTTTACATGCACTGGTTGATTTTGAGATTTTGGGCTATATCTATTTATCTATGGATACAGGGTAGGCTATAGGATGCTAAGGATTTGATTAAATAGAGAGATTAGATTAGGTATTTTGTAAATAGTGGTTTCCAAAAAAACATTACAATACATATCTTAAAGGCTGTGTAATCAAAATGACTCTTTTCTCTTAATCTAAGCCATAAATTTTTACTTCTTGTAGCACTTGCATACATACACAGCGTTGGGAAGGATACTTTCAAAACGTATTCCGTTATAGAATACAGAATACATGCCCAAAAATTTAATTTGTAGTTTATTTCTGTTACGTTACTCAATCTGAGTAATGTATTCTGAATACTTGGATTACTTCTACATTGAATTGCATTTTATAAGTGTAGGAATGCTGCCATCAAATATTACTTACTAAACACACCTATCCTGGTGTGTTCTTCTGTTCCAACTGTACATGAGCAAGCAGATCGATTTTTGTATTTGTAGTCCCAAACTGCATAGTCTACTACAAAAAGCTTACATGTCAAACAGGGCTAGTCAGTCTTTCAACGTCTCTGGGGCTAGTAAATCAGAACATACAGTAGGAAAATGTAAAGTCGCACGTCAACTAAGCAGGTACCAGATACAACTATAATACAGCAAGGTGACCAGTAAAACTACAGCAGATGACTGCCCTTGGCTAATTTAAAAAAATAACGTACTTTAAGATGCTTCAGGTCGGAGGTGGGGGAATTTGGAGGCTGAAAGGAGGTTCGTTGCATTGCACCCTTCTCCCTGTTCTTTCTTTAATGTGAAATGTTGTTTGAATTTCCAAGATAGAAACGCATTTCTGCCCTGGCTGTGTTGTGCCGGTTCTGGCTCTATCACACCTCTATTAGTGATCACGCAAAAAGCTAAAGTTTTTTTGTTTTCATATTGAGGCTTCATATTGCATGTTTCCTTAATTTATTTAGATAGTGACTTAACTTGTGAAACAGAAGTATCATCATGTAATCTATCTGTAATGGAATACAGTTACTCCGCTACATGTATTCCGTTATTCCCCATCACTGTACCTATACCAAACCAATATTCTGAAGGTTTTTACAGAAGTGTGTGTTTATATATCAAACCCCTCACATAGATGGACCAATGTACTATTTTATTCCTAAAAACATGGCAATAAAAGATATTCTATGTCTGGTGACAGGATTAGTATCTGTGATAAAAAATAGATATCCAAAATTCCCTCTGTAAAAACCTGAAAACTTGAATTTAGCTTTGTTAGATGTTCAGATATCTGTTTTTGAAAAGTATGCAAATAAGTGCATATTTAATAAGATTATGCATCATTTGCATACTTAAAGATAACATTTCAGAAAACATGTAAAACAAAAAGTCGTAATGTAAATAATCAGCTGGGGAAGTTACATGTGATATATTAATTAAAATGTAATAACTAATATTGGATATTAGAGCAAAGGGCGGTTGGGTGAGTATGTTGCTAAGTGTTGATCTGTGCTCCCTAATATCACAGTGCCATTCATTTAAACATATGATCCTCCCAGTAGACTCAACGCTAATTTCTGGGACCTCACAGCCACCTTACTCAACAGATCCACCCTCAACTATCCTCATAAGCACTATTTTGTGCTATTTGTTGTATTGATTTCCTCAATGTATCCGGAAACGGAATCATATTATACAAGGAAGACGCCACACCCAGCTGGGAATAACTGATTTGTATAATAATACTGCACCCAACACATGTCCCCATTTTTATACCAAAGCACAAACTAGCACGTGCAGAGATAAATAGCATGACAATGATTGTTTTATCCACATGGCAGCGTTCAGTGAGGTGTGCTGTTTGTACCATCACGCTGTGGAGAATGAAAGTGAGTTTTTTTTTTTTTTTGCTGTGTGATTTATACTTAGGTCAGATGATAATCAGATACCTAGCAGGGACAGGCCTTTCAATTATCTGTGTCCAGTCACAGTGGCGTTCTTTTGATTTCCCCCACAACCCACTTCTCCATGCCCCCACCCACAGCTTGTTTATTGCATTCGCAGCACTGCCTTTGATTTTCGCGGGGCAGCGACATGACACATCAGCAGCCAGCATATCGTCGAGATGAGTCTTTCACATGAGAGGTGTCCGGCTTGTTTATCGCCGCTGCTGCTCTACTGAGACAGGCGGGCTCCCATCTCACCATCCCAACTTGAGCAGTCTTCCTACATAAATTGAACCCCATACCACGAGTGTGTCGCAACAAAATGTGGCCACGCTGCCTCACAGTCTGTGGAGATTTATCAGGGTCAGCCTCCCACAGCTCAGAGCCACACTGCCAGACCTGAATATAATCCTGCTCTTACCCACACCCCATCTCACTGATGAAGCATGTGTGTGTGTGTGTGTGTGTCTGTGTGTGTGTGTGTGTGTGTGTGTGTGTGTGTGTGTGTGTGTGTGTGTGTGTGTGTGTGTGTGTGTGTGTATATGTGTGTGTGTGTGTGTCTACACATACACAGCTTATGCATCCATTTGTGGGCATGTGTGGGGCTGAGTGCAGACCGCTGATATGAAACTGGATGGAAGTACAGTGGCTCTTTGTGTTGAGGGATCGATGGCTGGTGACGGACTATTGTCTTCATAAGGTTTTTAATGAAAGCTAATCTTTTGAATTGATTTTTATGCAGGTATCAGGCATTCTGATGGAAGGATTTGATGAGGACAGACAATAAGATATAGCATCAAACTTTAATGTGCTACGGTATCATTTTTTGTATTAACAAGCTTCCTTTTTTATGTCTTTTTTGGGGGAGTGGTGTGAATTTGCTAGTTGTAGCAGAGCTTTGACAACATATAAACGGGGGAAAGGTTTCCTCAGGTTCAAGGACTGGAACGCACTGATGTATTTATATCCTTTTATTGTACACACAGGACAATGTTTGGACACTACCTTCATCAGAGTCAAAATGGACAAACACATGAGGCAAATACATAGCCAACCTAGGTGTGCAATGTATAGCTGGTTGAACTGCATTTTATTGGATAATTCATCCAAGGGTGCCACATTATATACAGGTACACTACTCACATTAGAAACACTATATAGCTATTGTTTTTTTTTAAATTAAAATTGATCTGCTGATGAAACAAATGCAGAATATAACCAATAAATAGACATTTTGATAACTGTCAAAACGCATCAAAACTAACCGTGGTTGCTTCCCAATGAAAGCCACCCAGTGTTTCACTAGTTGAATACTTTTAATGTGAAGCAGCAGTATTAGAATGCACAATTTATGCCCTGTGAATCCCTTCTGCTAAGGTATAGCCTTTAAAATCTAGTGGCGGACTCTGCAGGTTGTACCACACGAAAAAACACAGTAAATAGAAACATAATTGCTGAATAGAAATACATTGACCAGCCGTTGTAGAAAATAAGAATTCTAACTTGAAAGGCTGCAAATTTCAGCTTCCACTCCCACAGTAGGCTATTTTTACTTCTAAAGTTTGCAGTTCCTGTTCTGAGACAGGAACAGGAACTGCACTGGTGCACATTGCTGAAAGATTCACAGAGAACCCTTTTTACTAAGGTGCAAGATTGTTCATTTTGTAATATCCTTTTTTTGACAAATAATTGTAGATCCTGATTATTTAGGGTAAAGGCCATAAATTCATTGATTTTAGCTCTGCTTGCTTGCTGTGATGTCTTAAAGACCTCATCAGTGTGGAGCCCAATCCAAGGCCTGACTGTGACCTCATAAAGAAAGTACAAGGCTGGGAGGAATTGCTTAGATCTATCAGCCTTTTCTAACTTTCTTTTCTTTGGTTTCTGGATGTCCAGTTGTTCTTTAAGAAGGACACCATTGGCTGAGAAGTAGTTGTGGAAGGTCATGTTCTACTGGCAGCTCAGTGGATTTAAAACTGTGTCGGAAATGTGTCACTCACAGTGGCTCATCCTCGGATCTGTTCGCCTTTATTGTCAGTTGCACAGAGAAACCCCTTTTTCTTTGTTCTCTGTTTATGTCAAGGTTGGCAAAAGCAGAGCAGGATTTACTGACAGTTGTGTCAGCCACTGCAATAATAAAAGCCATGTGATCATTGTATAAGTGACTTGCTAAACATTTGTGCTTACTTTAATGACACTGGTTTATTTTTCATTACTTATCTGGACCCTTCCACAAATCTCACAGACATTCAGATGTTTCTCCATGCTTGTAATTATTTGTTTATAGCCTTGTGGCATTGATTATTTCTCCTGCTCTGCCTCAGTGCTGTCATCCTACAATGATCAAATAGCTAGAAGGATAGACAACCCACACAGGCCGTATTCACCAGCCTATTACAAACCCGTGTAGAGGCAGCACAAAGCAGCCTGATTACCTCCTGACCGTGGGCTGCTTCTGCACAGTATGGATGGCTCTGATGGAACTGTTGTCTTTAAAGTCACAGAGAATCGACGTTCTCGACATCCTCCATCCATCAAATATTTGTGTTCTTGGATATAGCTCGTTAATGAGGCTTCCAAACCTTTACTCTCATTAAAAGGGGAAGTCAAGATCCTCTCTGTTGCCAAATGTTATCTTGTGTCAGTCAGACGCTTTGAATGTGACTTCAACACTCAAACTCATTAAAAAGAAAAAAATTAAATTAATTAGCTTTTCTTTTTTTCCCAGTCAGATTCAGTTACACTGAAAATGGCGTTAGTTTTGAAGGTTGAATGAGGGGTTTGGGCTTTGATGTATGCCTTGAGCAGGCGTCCATGTTTGAAGTACAGAAAGACTCACGTTGAGGAAATGCTGAGAGCTTGAAGATTTGCAGCATCTGAGTTT
>NC_045733.1:27516510-27525094 GCF_008692095.1 Etheostoma spectabile | reverse complement strand
TTTTTTTTTTTAACATTTTTACACCGGATGACTGCCTCTTACGGTCACTGTGTCACATCAAAGGCTGATCTGGGCTCTGAGAAGAAAAATCCAATTCTTCAGGACTACTGTACCAGAAGCTTTTGATTTTTCGAAACACATACCTATGCCTGCTGGTTGAAATCTGACAAACATAACACTTATAATACACACAAATTTCACACCTGGGTGTGTTATTTGTTATTTGTTTATTTTTGCTAATATTTCGTGCATTATGTCCATAAATCCTAGAGAGCAGTCTTTCTTCAAAAAAATCAATGCAATGACTTGTGCACGCGAGGACTTTGAATGACTTCTGGAATCTGGCACAATGTAGTCCATTGGCTGTATTACATTTTCAGACCCTTTTTGTCAGATGAAAACAGAATGGAGATGAAACAGAATGGAGTGGGTCCCTAGACGGCTGCCAATTTGATGACAGCCTTATCCATGTAGGATTCAGAGCACACTCTCCTTATTTTCATCAATTTAAATGGCCATTGCCATATTCATGTGGTGGCGTGCTATCAGCCAGTTGTTATTAGGACTCAGTGGCCAACAAAAAACACAAGCTGGGGATGTTTGTTTCTTAATCTATGTCACTACATGAATTTGTAAGACATTTTTTCACTACATTTTTTCATGTCAAAATACCACACATACCTTTTGAAACATTTGGAAAGATTTATGTTCATCCGTATATCTTGAATGAGTAGAGCTGCAAAGATTAATTAATTAATTGTCAAGTATCAAATAAATCATCAATTACTTTTATAATCGACTAATCGGTTTGAGTTACATTTTTATGGGAAAAATGTTTTTAAAAAACTCTGTGAATAAATTTTCTAGTTTTTTCACTCCTCCATGAAAGTAAAGTGAATATTTTTGAATTAGGAACAAAACAAGACATTTGAGGACGCCTATGTCTTCTTGGGCTTTGGAAAGCACCAATCTACTTTTTTTTTTACCATTTTCTAACATTTTTTAGACCAAACAACTAATTGAGTAATTGAAAAATATTGATTCAACTAACAATCTCACAGTTGGGTCGCAGCAGTGTCTGTAAGGATCATTCCATTTGGGCTCTATGGGAGTCCAGAATGTCTGATTGTTTGCTTCTTTTATAATAAATCATGGTTTGAAACCTATTTTGGTATCAATAACAGCCTATTAATAATACTGTTAATAACAACAAGAAGTGAGTGTACTCATGTGGACAAAAAATCTGAAGTGCCGGTACTCTGGGTACCTGGGTAGCTTACCTGGTAGAGCGTGTGCCCATATATAGAGGTGTACTCCTCAAAGCAGCGGCCACAGGTTTGACTCCGACCTGCGCCCCTTTGCTGCATGTCATTCTCCCTCTCTCTCCCCTTTCATGTCTCCAGCTGTCCTATAAAAAGTAAAGGCCTAAAATGCCCAAAAAATAATCTTTAAAAAACATAAAGTGCCGGTACTTGGTACTGTTGAGTACTGGCCCATTTCTGGCACTGGGTATATCTTGTCTTGCTTGAACTCCATTTTACTGATGAAAAGAGGATGGTAAAATCTGTTGACAGCTGTACCCATTACATTTTATATAGATTCTAAAACACTGGGTAGAAAATCTGCTTTGAAGGGTGATTTTGATCAAATGTAAGACTTTTTGCTAACACCATGCATTGCTGATTTTTTATTAGTAATGTTTTTACATTCAGTAATTATGCTACAAACATGTGTCCTTACAATCCATTATGGAACTTTTGTTGTACTCCCCTAGACATGTGGTTGCTTAAAATGAATTGTCTGCCATATTACAAAAACAAAACACCCTGAGAGCAAGTAATGTCATGTTGTGGTTTTGTTAACCCACAAGTATGTGTGCCAAAGTTGCCTATTTTATAGCAAAGTAAGTCTAAATTTAAAGTTCCATTTCACAAAGACAGCAAAAGTAAACAAACCTTTTTAAACCTCAGCTGTAGCTAACATCATTTCACAAAGCTTGTCTAAAGCTTTAGCAGGCAGTATGGAGCAGTTATATTACTGGAGTGGGCCCATCACAGCGCCTGGCGGAGCAAGGTCACCTCCTTTCTGCCCTGTATCCAATGCCAGTTGACAAGAGAAAAACATGCCTTCCCTTCTCCAACACTATAAGGGAGCTACTGCTCCTTTTTGATGACGCAACACTGAGTCAATACTTTTTCACCCCGGAAAACTTTTTTGATACCACTGGAACATTTTTTGTGTTAGCCTGCATGGCCACATGCTCGGTCTTTATGCATATTCAGTACGCTCAGAAATGAGTAATACTAATCAGACATATTAATGATTAATTAATTAGGAACACTGATGCAAGAAAATATAAATGATTTACAAAAGATGGAATATTAAACTGACAGCTATCAACGGTTGATCACTGAATCACTTAATGGTTTGCTTAACATGAATCATTATTAATACTCAAATCATTAACACCATTTTATGGAAATGTTGCAGTACAGTACATGTGAAATGTGAGGTCCTGCTTGTCCTCATATGCTCCACAATGGATCAGTGGAGGGATTTTATTTGTATGGGAGATGGCAACAGTGACATTTCCAGGTGGCTTCAGAAAGACAGCAAAGAAAAGGGATTTAAAAGCGTATTAGAACCGGTCCTATTTATATGCAAAGGGACATACCGATTTATAGGCCACAGATTTTGCCTATAACGTCTTCAGATTTCTCATTTCCGTTAACATTTCTCAGATTTCTCTCATGACAGTGATGGTTTATCCATTAACTTAATCTCCCATCTTTCTCACCAAACTGACTTAACCGTGTTAGCCATTGTAAGCTATTTCCAAACCACCAAAGCTTCCAGAGAGCTGAACTGGGTGACTCTTTGCAACATTAACATTTATTGGAATTCTGTGCCGTACCTTCAAAATCCCCCCTCCCCCCACTCCCCTATTCCATCTATTATCCTTGAGGAAGAACAATGCATGGATGTGAACACAAATTCCAAGAGAGGTGAGAGATGAATTTGAGTCCATTTTTCTAACCTGGCAATTCATTTGTCATCCTCACAGCCCAAGGAGCTGCTACCTCCCAGGTCTCTGATTAAACAGGAGAGAATTAATAACAGGTGTCTGAGGAAGAGGAGGCTCTGCCTATTGAAAAAACAAGGTTTCTCAGAAGGAAAGGCAAAGCAATAAGCCACAATCTGCAATTAAAGCAAAGGAGCAGTGGGTGCAGTGTATTTGCTGTCACTTACCCAATACCTTTAGGTCCTATAGTTGTAGAGAAATACAGTATGGCTTGACAGACCCAGATGACATTTTTAGAAATGTAAGAGTAAAAAGTAGGCTGTTATTCCGTGAACAAGGGCCTGATACAGTCACAGTGAAATATCTCTCTAAATTACCACAAAGGAAATACACTATCAGTTACATGTCTTTCACAATATATCTACATCATATCCAGGATGTAGGCCTGTCCCTAACGTGCCCTTTAAATGCATCCAAGATGGGGGGAAAAAATAGAACACTCGAGGTGCTTGCTGGAAGCCAAGGTAACAAATTCAGAAGAATCTTTGATTACCTCTAATGTGGTTATAGGTAATGGTGACCTGTCTCTAAGGAGCCAAGGCAGAGCTAAATTATATTTCAAATCCATTAAACCTTACCTCAGATCCATGATTTGCTTCTAGCAAGCAGCTACCCAGGGCAGCGGGTAATTGAATTACAAACCTGAAGCCAGGAAGCAGATAGGCCCCTGAGCAAAGTCCTCTGCATGAGGCGGAATACTGTTATGCATAAAGTCATGATTTATTTGTGCCTATCAAATCTTGTAATGGGCTATTCTCTGCCATGGAGAGGGCTAACCCCATTTGTTGAAACAACACGTCTGTGGAAAAAATTAGATTGCTATGACCATCAGACATAAGCAGTTATTAAATGTAGGCATTTAACCTGTCTCCTGCTGCAAAGGAAACTTCAACGGGACAGAGGGACGTGCTTAATTACATAGACATGAAAGTCTGAACAAGGCGCTGTGTCCTAGATCTGATTCATTTGCACTTTCTGCTACGCAGCTTAGGATCATCAGGCCCCGAGGCTGTTCACTTTATACATTTTTGAATGTAAATTGTAGCTGCTACATCTCATCGTTTCACACCCCATTTCTAAAACGACCTTAGATCAGTTATGGGATGGGGTAATGGATCAAAAACAGAGGTAATAAAAAAAAAATCATCAAATAAAAATGTAAGATCCTTTTCAGTGGGTGTTGAAACAGAAACCCCTTCTTCATAAGCAGCTTTAATTCAGCCTGGTGACAGCCAGACTGAGCCGTAACCTTGATGTGTCTAATTGCTTACAGTGGGCCAAACTCTCAGGGAGACTCTGGGCTGTTAATAGGAGGATCGTGCACTCAGGGGACAGCAAAGGCTCCTCTTTCTCTTTGCTGTCATCCTTGCTATTTTGAGACATCCTTCACTGTGGAGTCAAGACAGACTACACCAAATTCAATAGTGAATCAATCATTAGAGCAATTTACCAATTAGGCTCATTGTACTCTATAAATAAACATATCACAGCCTTCCCATGCTCTGCCCCTCGAGATATAGGCGACCGTCTCAACATCCAGTCTGGCAATCAGGACACACGGGCAAAGCCATGGCATCGATCAGGGACCTCTGTTATTCTGACGCTTTCTTTGGCAAGGAAATCGTCTCCTCGTGAGTTCTCATCATGCAAACTAACTAAATATAACTCAGCATTACGTCATTACTTTCGGTTGTTTTTTTAACTGCAAACATAGACTCAGACACAGTTATTCACAACATGTATGGATACAGCATAGTTACTCATTTTTTTTGTTAGTACTACATGCATAGTTTATGGCTAATGAGTATATAATAATTACTCAAGCGCACACCATTATTAATAATGCAAGGATTCCCCAGGATTTCATATCAGGTTTATTTTAGCCAATTACAAAATCACACAAAAAATATCCTGGATTAAGCTAAAAATAGTGTGGCAATTCACTCAGGTGACATTTAAACTGTTTGGAAACACCAGAGTTAAGATTTCAAGACGTAATGTATAATTTATAGTGGAAAGAGAGGCTTTGTAATGATACAACAGCTCTTGGCATCCTCACCTCCCCTGGCAGGCTGTCTCCTGCTCTCAGCTTCAATGCTGGAGCTGCCACTGCTGCTGCTGCTGCTGCTGCTTGTGCACAGCCTGCCAAAACTCCAGCATGCTCTACCCACCTGTCAGGCGGAGAAAAACATTTCATTCACACCGAAGATACGTGTCACTAGCTCTCACCGAGAACCACAAGCATTTACAATAACTGTCAAATCTCTGGGTTTTGGTGTAAAATATCTATGGCTTTTTCCTGATATGCGTATCAGACTTTCAAGGCCTAAGCATACAGCGTATGTCAGAGCCAGGATCACTTTATTTAGCAAGTACAGCAACATTTTCAGGGATTGTCCTGGTGGTTAGTAGGTGCAGACATGTTGGAATATGTACCGATGTACAGAACATTGTATGGGTATAAGAGCAGCAAGTTTAGAATAGCAGTGAATGACTATATACTGTATATGCATTATAGTAAGCCCTCAAATGCATAGCTCTAAGCAGACTGCATACATCGCAGTACCAGTGTCGTATGACAAACTGGTGCACAAGGTTTTCTTGATAGTATTGCCTAAACTGAGCGTTAACTTATGTAACATAGCCTACACAGTGCACCACAGAGTGTACCACAGAGTAAAAGTACTCTGAGAGTTACTGTGAGTCTTTTAACACCAGTGTTGCTTCAGTGGACGACCTCCCAGAAACTGAGTGCATTCCCAGAATGGAAAAAGAACTGGTTATTGACTCTGCAGTACGCCCAAGTGGGCTTTATGATTTAGTGCAGCGAGCCGTCAACTCTCAGAGCAATGTGCGGCAAACAAAAAACATTTTATCAATATTCCATCAGGCAGGGGCCCTCTCCCTGTTAATATAGTGCCCAGACGCATCTTAGCACCCCAGAAGATCGTGCATTTAAGCAGCAGCTCGGTTCAGAGACTGCTGCCCATGAGACAGTGTTGAATTAAATGGAATGCCACTGGCCACAAGCATGTGATGTTTTTATTTTATTTTTAGTCCTGTAGCCCTGTGCATTTTATTGACAATGTTGATACTTGCAGATGGCTGTTTGAGATCGATGTGCAAGACCCAGATACATGCATGAAAGATTAAAGAAATGTGCAGAATGTCTCCCGGTTGCAAACGTGATCGCAAAACCAAATATATTCATCAAAAACATAAATAATCAAATAAATATTTATAATGTATGTTTAATTTTCAATATACTGTCTTTCAGTAAATTCTTAGGAAATAGACTTCAAAGCTAGTCTGTGGCTAAAGGCTAAAGCATAGCTTTTTACTCTGCTGAGTCAGTCTGAGTGACAGTCTTTGCAAAAAATAATCAAGCTAGAAAGTAAGGCTTTAAACCACAAACCCATAAAACATTTATTTCCCTCTAAAAACCCTCAAAATGAGATTTAAGCAAGGTCCCATCATGTAGTTGCATATTTGCAAATTCTTTTCCACCTCTCCTGATTAGCCGTACTGCTCCTTAAGTTGCATCAACTTGTGTAATTACCTTCGTATTTACACATATTTATAGTGTCTGGATAGCTGTTTTTACACTGTATATTATATGATGCTCTTTCATTTTCAAGAGCTTGTTGAACTCCATGCTTAACACAGCACAAAACCTGAGGGCTTTTGTGGGAGTTAGTGTTCAACACAACATATGTAAATATGAAAATGAAAGCCACTGTATTATACTCTGTAGTCTTATGCAAAGTAGAAATCTAGTAGTTAGCTGATTGGTTTGAAAAAGAAAGTTTAGCGTTGTTAAAATGAGTGAGGTTTTTATTCGTGAATGCAACCCTGCTTCTGACCGTGCTGCTTTTAGCATTGGACTGCTGAGGATTGAGGAGGCTGCCATGCTTAAAAGCACTTTTTCCCAGACAAAGGCTTTCTGGGATTGGCCCACAGTTTTCACCCACACTGCTTCAGATTCATTCCCTCTACATTATTCATGTGAGCCATTTAGTTCTTATCCAGAGAGACATGAAATGAGTGCACAAGTATAGCGAGTTTACATTTATAAATATGCTGCATTACAAGCAACTAATAGCCGAGAGTGCAATGGTGAAATGACAATGTTTAGACAGAACATGAAATTAAGTTGTTTTTTATTAATTTAAAGCTATAGTGCGTAACCTCTCTCTTTCTGACATCCACATGACGCAAGCCTTCAGTGATTGTGCACCACCCCACCCCTCCTCCACACAGTAACTTGTGGCAAAGGAGGACATGGAGGATTAAAAAAAATAATAATAATTTTGCATTGCCAGACCTTTCTCCACAGCTCTTGGAAGGAGGGTCTGGCTAGTCTAAATAGCACTCCGGGATAGAAGTAAAACATGCTCTGGTTTATTGCCATTTCTTTAAGCCAATCACAATTGTCTTGGGCGGTGCTAAGCGCTGCACAGCGCCACGGTGCCTCCGCAGGATAGAATCTTGAAAGAACTTGTTTTGGTGGAAGGTGTACGTTCAAAAGTTGTTTTAGACGTGCAACAGAAAACGCAGCTTGGACAGATAAGTCTAGCTAGCTGTATCCAGAGATGGCAAAAGTACTAATTTCCCGTACTCAAGCAGAAGTACAGATACTTGTGTTAAAAAATAATCTGGTAAAAGTAGAAGTACTGATTTAACTTCTTTACCCAAGTAAAAGTAACAAAGTACAGGCTTGGGAATTTACTTAAAGTATAAAAGTAAAAGTAGCCTTGCAAATGACAACCATTTTTTTACAGTTCAAGCTGAGAAACTTAAGTGGACATGAAAAAAAAGGTTCTTTATATGCCATTGGTTACATTTTAAATGGATGTCTGCCAATAGGCCTAAAACATCACATATATGATTAGTGTGACAGAGACTGAGACTCAAGGTTAATATGATTCTGACTGAGAAGCAAGATATGAATCCAGTTGTGAGTCTGTGAAAATTCACGGATCCAGTTTCTCTTTTTTAATCTTTCCCTTAACATTTAAAGGATCTCCATGTATGTGTCTGCTCAAATATGGCTTCTGGAAAGAAAATAAAGAATAAAATATGAATTACTATACAGACATTAATTAAGAAGTTCCCCATACTTTTAGAGTTACGCAGCACATTGGCCAGGAGTCATTCTTGATGCCTACTATCTCAAACATCTCTCTTACATAAGGCCGAGGAGGATTGGGAATATTTAGCTGTTTGTCTGCTGAATATCTGGAATCTCTGTTTTCTTCGTTGTCAACCATGTTGCTGTCCATATTACAATGTGCTAAAATTAGCACCATCAAGCCGCAATGATTTGACGCAAATGAATGGCGCCGAATCTGTCGAGTCGTCTTGTAGTGGTGCGTCAAGTGCAACGAACAGTACTGCATATTCCCATCCAATTAGATTGAATATGGTATTGAGGACGCAAACAATAATCATGGTAACGCCAGTGGAATCATTTGAAACTTGTTAGTGAGGACTAGATTAGGA
>NC_045733.1:27511365-27516500 GCF_008692095.1 Etheostoma spectabile | reverse complement strand
TGTATTTAAAGCTGATTCTGGTTTCCAACTTTGCACCAGGTGTTTGTGTTAAAACACGGACAGAGACAACTTCTCTCTTTTGAGGCTTCATTAAACCAAGCAACAGTACAAACATGGGCGTGGCACTGCTATGGCTGTGTGTTTGTGTGTGCGGTTCTGCAAAGAAATAAATAACGTTGTAAAGGCTACCATACACAATGCAGAGGAGTATATACCGTATGCTAGCAAAAAATAACAATAAACCCACTATTAATAACATTATCGTAATGCAGTGTAACTACTTTAGCATGTCAATAATGCACCTAAAAGACAAACGCGAGCAGGGCGTTCAACAATCGCCATTATGGATCAACAATCAGGTGCAACCTAGCTAACAATTAAATCATTAGCTAACTTTTAAATTTACAAGAACTACAGACCAATACAACAACAGCTTTAAATGAACTGACAACATATTGTAAGTTATACGACTTACAGTTCTCAAGGACTCACACACACACAATCTCATCTGATTATCCTTAATCTCTTTTTTCTTTTCTCTCACTTTTTTCTCTGTGTGCCGTGTGCGCCCGCTCGTGGTGTGAGGCACGTGTCCGCGCTATTCTCCGATATGCACCCACAATCACACCTGATGGACACCCTTTCGTACAAAACTAAAGTAACGAGCTAATTTTGTAAAATGTAAGGAGTAGAAAGTACCGATATTTGTGTTAAAATGTAATGGTTAAAAGTAAATAGAAAAATAAGAAAAATAGATAGTGAAGTAAAAATATCTCAAAAATCTACTTAAGTACAGTAACAAAGTACTTGTACTTAACAAAGTACTTAACAGTAACAAAGTACTTGTACTTTGTTACTTCCCATCTTTGGCTGTCTGGATTTACCCTGCAGAGATCTGAGGAGCAGTTAACCATAGTCCTCATGAATCCACCGGAGTTTAAAATGACAAAACAAAGAAAGCGGAAAGTGACAGACATTCGGCCAAAAACAGGGACATACAGCGGAATTTCCGGCAGCAATGGAGCAAATCCCAAAAGTGGAAGGTCATAGATATAGACTAAAAAAACACGATGGACAGAAGAGGCAACTATCTTCACTCAAACTTTTGCATGCAAAGGTCACCGCAAAGGTCACCGCACTACACCATTTTGTAAACATGTTTTTTGGAGCAGATAGTTTTTCGGATTCCCTTTGTATCAACTCATTTGGCATTGGCTTGAATGTAACGGACCTCCATCTCTATAAAATAGTTGCACAGTATAGCTTTAATTTTGGACAGAGTGAGAACAATATTGGTGCTACAGTAAGCAGAGGTCAGAGTTAGGGGGTACATAAAGGGCACAAAACAGGACAGTAATGCAGTAAAGCTTAGCAAAAGACGTGTGATCTACAAGCGGTTAGACGAGTAATGAGAAGATGTGAATGGCTCCTGTAGCACTGCGTCTGTCCTGAGATCCTAAAGTGCAGTCAGTACAGGGTCTACAGGCCCAGTCCTAAGACATGCAAGGCTGGTTACGTACATTACAGTAATATGACATCAACAAAATTAAACTGATCCTTCTTCCTGCACAGCTGTGTGCCTCTCAAAAAATATGGTGGCTGTTCTGGTAACATTGCCAAATTACCCCTCTACACTACCATTACTGATTTAAACAAGAATCAGATTCATTTTATGTAGGACACTTACTTTTAGGATGTTTTGGTGGTAAAAACCCATGCCACCATTAAATCCACTTCCAACTGTTACCCGAATATTTAACTGATGTTTCCCAGACTAAAATGAGATACAGGCTGTCTTTTCAAGGCTAGTCCAAGATAAATATGCAAGAAATGAAAATATCTTAATAATAATATCTTAAACATCTTTAACATTGAACCTAAAAACACAAGTATGTTATTTTCTTTATTAGTAACATTACTCTATCCTAGTTCATTTGCCTTGTTAGCTCAAAAAATTGATCATGGTGGTGTGGACACAATAAAAGGAATACACGTACAGTGAATCATAACACAATCTAACACAAGTGCTGCAATAACTGTGATAATACCGTACATTTTGAGGCCATAGTGTGTGTTGCAGTTTAAAGTGTAAAGTTAACTTATTCTATAAACTAAAACTATGAATGACCACATAGCTGAATTAACAGCTCTCTCACACATTCTCGATGAAAACCTTAAGCTTAAAAAAAGGGATTTATTGCAGGGCCATTGTATTTTATTGCATTGATGGATATTGCACAGGTGGTGCATTGAGTGTGTCCACCCCCTCTATAGCCTAAAGTAACTCTTTTTATTGTGCCAGGACTTCAGCTTCCTGATTGAAGCCATGGACTAAAATGAGAAAATGTGATATGAGCGCCACACCTTCCCATTGCTCCAGCCAGTTTGAAGCTTACTGCAAATTACTTGCCTGCTCTGTCACAGCTTGATGGTTTTATTTATTGCTCAGAAACCCCCAAATAATGCACATCTCCGGTGGATTTTATTAGTTATATATGATTAATTTCAGGAATATAATAACTCACTGAAATATGGTGCAATTCAGCAGTGTTTTCTAGTGCTGCACAAAGTCTATGCTAAATGAGGAAGCGCCTCTATTAAAGCACTCCCCCTTTTTATATATAAAAAATGTTTGCGACGATTTGTACTGCCTACTGGAATCGAGGAGCCCCTGGGGAGGGAGGGCTTTCTGGGGTAAAATCAGCAAGGCGGCGCTCTGTGAAGGGCCACAGAATGTGTAGCGCCACTTGTGTTGTGGATTATGATATTCATCACAGGGCAGCTTGCCATTAAACGTGGTGTGGTAATCCAAAGAGCCCTCTGTGATAAGTAGATGGTGCCGCAGATGATTGCGGCCCTGAGGAGAGGCGAGTTGAGCTGCTGAACCGGAGCCCAGCAGAGGAGAGGGCCATAGGCTGCACTGAGATGAGCACTCTTAACAGTCATCAGAGAAAGAGATGACTCTTTACTCGGAGTGGAAATCACTAGAGCCATGCCCTACAATCACAGTAATTCACCACTGAACACTTTGCCCAGGACCTTTTTTTTTCTGATCCCAAAATGAGCAGCTTTTTCTGAAAAATTATAATGGAATTTGTAACTCTGTTGTGTTGCATTTAAATTGCAGTAATGTTTAAAAATCTAGAAACTGCGAGACACTTGATTGTGATTGTTAAAAAGAATAATCAGAACATATAAATCAGCTCAAGAGGAAAAAAAGGTTTTGTGCAGGAACTTAACCGTAACCGTAGTTAACTTCCTGCACAAAACCTTTTTGCTCACGGTAACCGTGAGCATTCCTGTCATACCGTACAGCCAGAGGTGGAGATACTTTAGTGTAATGAATTACACCAACAGTTTCAGATTGTGTACCACAGGCTCCATAAATCAAATGCTTACTTTTAGACATTTTAGATTGTTTTGGGTATAAGGTTGGAAATGGTTTGCTGAGATTTGAGCAAGTCAGCCTGAAAAGCTAACATAAAGAAAATTGTTCTTTTGGCAGAGGAGTGTATACAAGGATGTTAAGGTATGGATTTTATTTTTATTTATTTGTTTGTTTTTTTATGAAAAATTGGCAGCAATTGGAAGTGTTTGCTACCACGCTACAGATTTGACTCTTCTTGTGTGGAATAAGGAATTGACAATGTATTGTACATAATGCCACGATGGACTATTATTTAATTAATGTGATGGCAACACTGTAAACCTAAGGACTGACTAAAGGGTCCCTATTATTAAGTGTGGAAGTAGGGACGTTACTTTCAATGTCAGTTAAAACCAGGGTTGTATAAGTAACATCCACTGGTCAGGAAGCTTTACTAAAAGCCAGCTGTGAGCCGGACATCATAATTCTCTCCTGGCAACATGAAATCACCCAAAGTGTAAATAGGTGTCCCCATCATAATGCAGAGAAATCTTTGGGATGTGCAAAACTTGCCGACACTACACATTACATGGTCCTTCAGTCTTGGCACAGTAGCAAATGAGGGATTTGATGGGGAGCACTAGAGCAGTGGCTTGAGTGGCAGAATGCTCCTAAAGCCCCAGCTAGTCCTAATGAAGCAGCTTGATGTAGCAACCAGGTCCACTGGGCGCAGGAAGGACCAGATGTCGCTCCTACACTCACTCATTCCTTCCAGCTCAGCCTGCATTCACCGTTCAGCCCATCTGCTGCTATCATGCACAGTCAATATTTAGCCACTGGGAAAAGGACAGAAACGCTCTGCACCTGGATCATTATAGTGCCTCTGGTAAATTGGAGATATTTTTTTTTTTCTGGAAGCCTAACTATGAAAAAGTAAACAACTCCTTTTCCGCCCACACTCTCCGTAACCCCTTGCGCTCGACCTCCTGATGTTTAAGATATTTCTTTTCAGTTCCCTTCACAGTGTATACTAATGAGGAGGAAATATAACACATCTCGGTGCTAGATTGCATCCAGGAACAGTTGAATAAGCCTCACAGCTCGTGTTGCATGACTCAGCCGTGAATCATTGGTCGCCAAGGCGCCAACGAGCAATGTTGACATGCAATATGCCAATTCTCGCCTGAAGATGTGACATTATCAAATAACTGTAAAGAAGAAGAAAATAAGAATCCATTTTCTGCAGAGAAAATGGTTGAATATCTTTATCAGTTTGTCTCTTGCACACTCAGTGTGACAAGTGTCTGTTATAGCATAGCTCAAGGCATTAATGATCTGCAAGTGTGTTACCAAGGCTGATGGTGAAGTTCAGTTAGAGGGGCAAACTTTATATCTCCAAGAGGCTTCCAAAGAGTACAAGAAGAAAAGAACCTAATCAATTATAGCTGCTATAATTGTATCTCTGGCTGAAAACAAATACATACATCCACAATACTGTTTAGTTCAGTTTTAATTAAATGGGCTATTCCTCAAATTTGTAAAGTCCTCATAGGGTCTAAAATAGCTTCATAATTGGCTAACAAGCTACCTGTACCAAACCTGTGAATCAAAGCATTTAAATGCTGGGAGTGATCCTCTGGGAGTGATTTAGTTACCTCATCTTTTTGTCAGCAGTTAAGTTGTATACCATTAAGAGCAAAAGTAAGTCCAGCTGTGGCAATTCATAATTAATCTATTCAATTCAATTCAATTTTATTTATAGTATCAA
>NC_045733.1:27509116-27511355 GCF_008692095.1 Etheostoma spectabile | reverse complement strand
GAGTTATCTCAAGACACTTTACAGATAGAGTAGGTCTAGACCACACTCATCATCCAGCAATTAAAAAAATAATGAAGCATAAGAACCAGGTGTGGACGGGGGTCCAATCTCTGCTTGGTATGGTTTTATTTCAGTTAGGATCTGGTTTTATATGCATTAAGAGATGATTTCATGGAAAGTACCCCATGCCAGTCTCTAGGTATGGTGGGGGGCTATTTTAAATCCAAAGGCCAAGGGAACTTTATTAGGATTCATGGTAACCTGGATCCATGAAATAACTGGCCTTTAATAATAACACTCCGCCTGCCTCTATGGGAATTTAACATAGGGGTTTGTATACTTATGCCCCCTGTATTCTAAGGAAGAACACTTATTTATTTATGATACATTATTCATTCACAAAGAAAATTGGTGTACTTAAAGGTTGGATTTTTCCTAATTTTTGTAAATAAGGCATTGAGATCAATTTCCAGAATAGGATTTTTTTAATTCCTCTTTTTTGTCAACTTTAGCATGGGTTCATAAACCTATGAGCACCACTGTAACAGTAAAATTGCTCTATGCTGTTACCCTAATTAAGATGTTCAAAGAGTTTAAAGATTAAAACCATTAAAACATACCTTTTGCTTTCTTTGAAAAAACTGGTAAAAGTCTTGATCACCTTCTCATGTAGGAGGGTGCTCTTTCACCACTTCATCTCTGCCTGCAATAAATATCTTAAAGGAGTGACAGCCTGTAAAAGCATTTAAAACATGTCTTATAATAGTTTACTCCAGCATGTTGTGAGCCTCTCCTGTGGGGTAGGTTTATATTCAAATTGAAAGAATGGCATGATTTTGCTTTGCCTTGTATGTGGAACTTGAAAGGGTGTGTTCATGTCAGCTTTCTGCCTCAACTTCCAAACAAAAAGAGGGCAGTGTTGTTTCACCACCAATTCTTAAGTTATGAATTTGATCTTGGCATTATACCCTGTGTGGCTCCGATGAACTGAGAAGCTCTTATTAGAATTCATTTGCATTCTGTTGAGCTGATACTACACAGTATGTGCTTGGCTTGTACTTATGAAAATGAAGGTTAATCAGCAGTCATTGCTTCAAACTTTCCTTTAAACTCAGAGAGATATGTGCTAAAATATTTAACACCCCTCTGTGGTTTTTCAAGTCATTGGTTAAAAGGAGAAAAAAAATGCCTTCCCACTCCTGGAATGGTAAGTGCAACAAAGGGTTATCTCATATTACTTCACAGACGCAAAGAAAGTCGAAAACCTTTTAGATTGCTTTTGAGAATCAGACTGCTGCACTGAAGCACCAGCTAAAAGCAATACATCCAGATACAATTATAAACCTCTGAAACAGCCACATCTAAAAGGTATGGCACACTGATGGACTAAAACTAAAGGAACAGTCTGCGGCTTTGGCAAGATGAACAGTTACCCTAATGCATAACGATTTACTGCTCATGCTGTAGGCCTACTGTTAAAAATGTAAAGCACCAGCAAGAATACTACTAACTGGTTAATATAGCGAGCAATTAATATAGATTATTTTTGTGAAAAACACAAAAACATAACACATGAATACTAATGTATTTTGTAAAACGTCTGCTGCGGTTTTCTTCAGACTGAAATGTCTTCTCATTTTCACTTTACATCATGCTGAGTGTCATACGCCACTCAGCATCGCCATTTCCTCTACCACAGACCGCATTTCTGTGTCAGCTTATGGCTTGTGGGTTGTAACTCTGAATGTACTGTGAACATAAGATTACATGCACTCATGCTATGCTATGAGCTCACTGCCATGTCTACATGTCATGAGCTACACAACTAATGTTGCCGTTTTGGCGCAAATGTGCCTTTGTCACTTTGTGCCTTTGTAGTCTATTTCCACAACGTTCCAGTTCCGAGATCGCTCCGCAGCTGCCAGAAATTCCGCCGGATCATTCTCTTTTTGCCTGCATGTCTGTTCCCTTCCGATTTCTTTGTGAATTTATAAGGACTATGGTTAGCTGCTCCTCAGATCTCTGAAGGATAAATTGACACAACTAACTTGACTATTTGTCCAATCTGAGTTTTCTGTTGCACAACTTAAACAACTTTTGAACACACACATGTTCCACCAAAACAAGTTCCTTCCCAAGGCCATTTTGCAGCAGCACCGTGGCTCCGTCCGGCGCACAGCGCCGCCCATGACGATTGTGATTGGTTTAAAGAAATGCCAATAAACCACAGCACGTTTTT
>NC_045733.1:27506023-27509106 GCF_008692095.1 Etheostoma spectabile | reverse complement strand
GGAATGCTGTGTGGACTAGCCAGACCCTCCTTTGCAGCGCTGTGGAGGAGGGCAAAGCGAGACTAGCGCTTATGTTATTAAAACAGTAGATAAGACAAAGGAGAAAAGGCTTTAGCAGGATTTATTCTAAGGTGGCCTGGGCTTTCTCATGACTCCATCATGGTTGGATGGTAAAATGAGATGGTTTTCTTGAGTTTGTAGAGAAATTACTTCATCAGAAAATAACTTCTATTTGAGGAGTATTTTGTTGTGCCGAAGGCTATCATTGTTAGTGCCTCCTGGTCAATAGTTTCAGGGTAAATTGAGGCCTGTGAGTAGAGTGCTGGGTTGTCTATCTGATCTGTCGGTTCTGGTGCCCTTCAATCAACAGCATACAAAATGAGTCCCACTCTCCTTGTAAACACAAGATGATAAGGCGAGCAACCCTAATAATCTCCTCCGATTCCCATGCCCCACTGCTCCACACATCATACACATCTTGGAGGGTTCATTTCCATTTGGATTGGAGGCCCAGTTCAGGGATTTCTTCTGTCGTTTCTGCCAAATGCCTTCAGCAAAGGCAAGCGTATTGTCTGCTTTCATCTGAATAAACACCTTATGCATTGTGCACCATGTTTACTGTAAGAAACGTTTTGGAATAATTGGTCCGATAAAATTTTTATGAAAGTGGATTAAATGAAATTGAGATAGCATCGAAAATGACAGCTCCATTATTTTTTTTCAATCGTTCCCATCAAGGTGTCGCAAAGGATATTGTGAGTGAAGGAATACCTTCCTTTGAAAAGGCAAGCATTTCACACTTGTTGTTGAAGTAGCTTAGGTTCAGTTTATAGCTTTAATAAGATGCAAAAAATTGTATTTTTGCACTTTATTTCTTGTGTTTGTATTGGAAAAAAGAATATTGTGTAAATTAGATATTTGATTTTGGGAACTATTCTGTCATTTGCTTTGCTTAAACCAATGCATTATACATATACATTGTATAGTGTTATTATTTTATAATGGGATGTAAAGTGTAGAGCAATAAGCTCTGATCTATTTTTGTGAATCATGAACCACCAGGGAGCATTCTTCTTCTTCCCTCATTCTTTCATCAGTAGTTCCATCTCCACCCTCCCTCTTTGCCCAAATGGCCTCTGAGCAATCCTGTCTTTAAACTGCTTGTGACCTTTCTGTGATGCTGAGCCACCACCAGAGCTAATAATATCTCATTATAATACAATAGCCAAGTAAACTTAAGCTTCTAAAGCTGTGACAGGATGATTTACCCAATACCAACAGTACCTGCCAAAATCAGAAAAGGAGAGTTCTCTGTTCAATTAAATAAAAATAAAAATAAAAGGCCTACTCCCAGCGTACACAACATGGCGGCATACACTTAACTACAGCCTGTTTGTTTTCCTTTTTTTATAATTATTAAAGTTGACTTAATCAGTGCTTGGAAAATACGAAAGCTTTTGAATGCAACATATGTTGTTTGTTAGCACTTTTAAGGTAAACAGTGAAACATAAAAAAGTTTGAATCAAAGTTTTTTGACTGCTAGATGTTGGTGGGTGGCTCTTGCTTATATCCACTCATTCTTGAACCCGGTAGCCAAGCCGCATCCCACCGACAGATGTTGACGCCTGCACTTAGTGCAGTGAGAGCTGCATTAATTCAGCGAAGGGGATAAAAGTTACCTGCAAAGAAAGCAGGGAGAGAGAAAAAAATAGGGTTTTTGAAGCAGATGGTCTCACACAGTGCTCATGCATCCGCAGTACGTGGAGTGGTAAAAAATAACAAAGAAAGAAAAGAGCTCCTCAGGAACAGAAACATTACTTGATGGTTTTTGTGTTACACCCAGTGAAGATTGCAATATTACGTCAATGATTTCTGATTATACTTGTGTTTCCTGACAAACATTATGATAAAGAAAAGTCATAGGCCTTGTGTTGATTGCTGCAGCCTTACCTGACATATATAAATCTAAAAGTATATATATATATATATATATATATATATATATATATATATATATATATATATATATATATATATATATATATATTTTTTTTTTTAAACCTGTCCACTGTACATATAGAAATACACTTAAGACACCTATCATCAGCAGGCAACAGTGATAGCAATGAAATGCACAAAATGCTTATTCTACTCTATGACCATGAGGGCTAAAGGGAATAAATGAAAGAAACCTAATCAAAAAGTTCATCTCTGTACTTTATAGCTTTAGAGCTTTTCTCTCAATCAAAAGAGGAAACCTAAGAAGATTGCATCAATCACATATATTTCTGGTCTCAGATTACCTTGATATACAGTATGCAGTTTAGTCAATCCTATTACTCCCAGACACACAAGGACACAAAGACTCACCGCTTTATACATTTGGGGAAAATTATGAATCTGTATGATATCGTCAAGGTCATTTTGTTGGTACCTTACCCCTTGCCGTTTATTGGATGTTTTAAATATTGTTGTCATGCCTGGCCTTTGTCTGGCTATAAGCTCTCCCTACTCCAGAGGAGATATCCTCAAGCAGGTAGAAGCAAGTGCTATTGGGAATATGCTTTTAGCGCAGAATAAATCAATTGGAAAGAGAGGCTTTAAATCAGCAGAGATGACACTGTTGTCCCATTTTGCCTGGCTCCATCCATGTGGCATTCGTTAGGTCAATGTCATCGCTAAGCCCAGACACAGACATTGTCTTGGCAAAGGTGTTTCATTCCCTGTAATTTCTGAAGATCGATCGAAGCAGTCAGCGACCCACAAAGCCCGGAGGTTGACTAGGGCTCTATTTATAGCAGCTGGTGTGTGTTGCTCTGTACTGACATGGCAATACCATTGAACCTTTAGTTGCACCGCAAGTTCAGGCTTATTAGAGAAATTGCGCCGGTGTTAAGCACTTACAGATAAGATGGCGCTGCTAGGTTTGGCATTAGTGATGTTGATGATGGAGGTAGCAGAAGTGTAAGACTTTGACTAGCGAAGTGAGGAAATGAGGTCAGCGGCGCTTCCCCTTCGAACGCGTCCAAGAGTTTGTTTATGAGTCACAGCTGTGAGTTAATGCAAAGTGAATAGGAGTGCA
>NC_045733.1:27493209-27506013 GCF_008692095.1 Etheostoma spectabile | reverse complement strand
CAAACTGTAATATTAAACTCACATGGTGCGGAAGAGCAAGTAATCAATTACAAGCAAGAAATAAATTGGATGGCAGGCAAGGAAGGGATGGACAGCTGATGACATATTTATCAAGGCACAATCACCACCGAGGAATTTTCCAGCTCCGCGCTCAGTGAGTGACAGATGGAGAGTGCTGCCTCTTTAACAGCTTCCCTGGGAGACAGGTTTTAAGGAAATGGGACCATGCAGTACATTTGAGCTATTTGAGGAGGAGACTTATGTTTCAAAGCTGGAAGGCACATAATAAAGAATTCATCTTTTACCTGAAATAATAAAACAGAGGAGGTTGAATTATGCATCTAATCCCAACGTGTGCATTTCTAACTAGGTGGGAATTGAATATTGCAAAATAAAGCTCATGAATCCAAGACAATGAGCTCCTTCTCTGAGAGTGCACACGTTATTGCCGCCATATTAATTTGCACAGAAGCCACACACACAGAGACTAATTTAGGTGATGAATGTAGGAAGCCACAGTTTTCAGCTTTCAGCTTAGACCTGCTGTTTTACACTAGGATATTAGCTTCTTCACTGACCAAACAATGCAGCTCCTCAGGCTATGCTACCTCTCGAAGATGTGATAGCCACGAAGAAGACAGCCACTGTGAGACACAGTGCGTGCTCCAAATGAATCACACACATGTTTATTTAAAGAGATTTATTCCTCTTACAGTGTATTATTCATCAGGTTTTTGAGGGCATCCTTGCTTATAATATAGCCTGTCGTTTTCTCCAACTGACTGAAGCACGGCTAAATTGTCCTGAATATTTCAGAGCACTGGTAAATAAAACAGCAGACACGCCTGCCGTTTGCCTGGATGGAACAGACTGAAAGGACTCTTCTGTCTCCAGGTGAAGAGTCGCTCCTCTTTCAAAACAAGGATGCAAGAGAGATATGCACATTATTTAAGCTTGGAAACACTGGGCCTTCGTCCAACACAGGATGCTACTGCAGGAGATGGAGGGAAGGAGGAGCAGAGGACGAGCAGTTGGCAGTCCATAGTTGAGCCTGGAGTGAGAAACAAACAGTACCAGTGAACAGAAGGCAGGACCTCGGAGGAGGGGAAGGCTTGAAGGGCAGGACAGCACAGAGCGAATGCAACCTGTGGTGTTGGAGTCAACACCTGGGGCACAATTTGAAATATCCTCCATTTAATTTTGTATAAATACCGATTCAGGGTATAAAGCTGCAGTAGGTAACTTTTACAAATATAGGTTTTGTCATATTTGCTGATAGTGTCACTATATCCTGACAGTAGCACATTAGACAGATAATCTGTCTCTCATTTTTTTGCTGTAAAATTAGAGTTTTGTGTCCTGGCCTCCATGTTAAAAAGCCAAACCCAAGCACCGCCAAGCGGTCGACCGGCTGGAGCTGTGGAGTGAAGTGTCTGGTGTGTTCAGGCTACTTTCTAGCCTGGCTCAAAATACATTTTTAATCGACCGGTAAATCCCTTAGTATGCTCCCCACCTTGAATGTTTTCCTGGAACAAGTTAATTTTTTAAATCATCTAAGGTCAGAGTTATTTATTTTGGCATAGGATGAAAAAGAGAATTTGACAATGTGTTCATCCACTCTACCATCACAGTTTGGATAATTCATAGATCAGACTATGTCTCTATTTTAAAAATCTAAGCGTGCAGCGTGAAGCGCCTGGCACAGGGCGTGTACGAATCCACTTTTGCTAGTTTATAAAAGTGCTAGTGGATCAAAGGATCTGTGCGCCAGGCGCATGGTTCAAGAGGGTTGTACTTATATTGATCATATGTGTGTTTTTGCATGTTTGTGTACTGACTTTAGACCAGGTTTGTGTTGGTGATTGGCGCAATCACTTTCCGCTGCCTCAAGATAGCAGTACGCCAATAACTCTTCTGAACACACCTGAACTTGCACCCCCATGGGCACAGGTGCATTTGCTGTTTAAATGACGTGGGCGTTGGTCTTAAACTAGCAAAGAAACTTGCGTCAGGCTTGCAAGATAGGGCCCTGCATGTTTACTATGTTGAGACCTGAGGCCCTGCCATGGTTGCACAAAAAAGATGTGGCGTTTTTTGTTTTGCTCAGATGATTTATGTAATAAAGGTACTCTATACAGAAGCTGAACTATATACTATATATGTGGTATCCTGGGAAAACATGGATTTCATAAGGAAATGGCCAATGGGAACAGGCAAATATATGACTTTAGACAAGTGGGCATAAACATGATAATAGAGATGGTAATCAGAACTAATGGATGGAGGCTCACTAAGCCATCAGGGTGGATTTCTTATGCACAGCATGATAAGATATGATTGCAAGGGCACGGTTTGCCATGTCATTACCGGTCTTATATGAGGAAACAGAGAGGAAGCAGAGAGAAAGAGGCATTGGAGAGGGTTGTTTACTACAGTGGATAATTGCCAGCAACCAAGAGTCACATTTCACTGGGCGATGCTTCTTTGAAGTAAACATTTGTTACACAATAAGGGTAACACAATAACAGAATAGCAGTATCTTCTTCCTATCCAAATGTCATGTGCTGTTACTTTCTCTTTCTTGATGCCTGTATTTCTAAATGAGGTGACTTTGTTGTTTAAGTTGAAAAGAAACCTTCCTTTTGTCCCTGTGTTCAACTGCTTTTGCCATTTTCCTTTTGAATTATACTACTGAACTCTGATTTACCTAATGCAATTTCAAGACCTATTGATCTCTGCAAAGCGTGTTAGCAAGATTATCCACCTCTTTATTTCCCTTCAGACCAACAAAAGCAGGAGCTCATAGTGACAGAGTAGATCTACCTTTTTATGCACTGTATTTTTTTGTGTTCAGGTTTGCTTCCCTTTGCAGAGCCATGAGTACTGCCAGCATTTCGAATTCCATTCTATTCTACGATGAGTCAATGTTTTCATAATTTTCCAACCTGAAACTAAGAAAGCAGCCCCTGAGAATCTATTCTTTTGGATCCTTAGAGCCATCAGTATAAATGTGATACATGTTTGTACTTGGAAACATGCTATTGTACATGACATAAGCATGCTCTTATCAAGTTGTTTCCATTCTCGGTCCTCTTAAAATCTAATAAATGCATATGTCAGTGGTGTTGGATTCACCCATATTGGCTAAAAAATCTGGGATAACCACTGTTTTACTCAACAGTCTTGAGCACACATTTCTCCAACACACCCCTGAAACTTCCTTTCTGCCCTCTTCCTTGTTCCCAGAACTCCTGTAATGCCACTTTAGCCCAACATTGTTCCCCATGCCCTTTGATGTTAGCCAAGTAATTGTTCATTAGTTGCATTCCTCTGACATCTAGTGGCATTACTCCTGCCAGAACCTGCAGGGCTGGAATGGGGATTGACTTTACTGAAACACAGCACTGTCTCAGGGCTTGTGCTTAAAGGGATACTTCACCGATTAGCATTAAGCTTTGTATCAGTAGAAACCCAGTAGTATTTTCGAATGACTGTGCTTCCCTCCCTCATGTCCCCCTGAGATGAGAGATCTCTGTATTGTGTGTCTGGAAAAAAACTCAGATGACACCAAAATCGTCATTTTGCCCAGAGGCAGTAAACTACAAGCCAGCTAGTTCTGCATGTTTTCAGCCTGCCCATAGGGGGTTGGACCCGAGGCAAGCCGTAGCAAGTCGAGAGTCAGCCATCTCGGAGCTAAGACACAGCTGAACCACCGATTTTCAGCAACAAAATTTTACAACAATTATGTGCCTTCAAACTACCGCACATGTGTACCACCGTGACAGATAGGTACAGATCGGAGAACATGCAGTATTATACTCAATACAATACTCAACACACTATGCGAGCTTCGCATGCTACAGAGACCAGCACATCCGCCTGCCATGTCACCCGATTCCTCTAGCCGGGAAAGGGGACATTGACGGCAGTGTGCGCTGAAGCGGAAACACCAAAGTAGGGCATGAGTTCCAGTTAGGTCTTAAGCTAACGCTAGACCTGTCCGATCCGTCCTGCTTGCAAGTGTCCGATTATTAGACAACAACAAAACTCCCAACACAAGTTCAGAGACTGCATTTTTTTTTTTTTGTGGAAACTTGGCTGAACAACAGTGTACCGGACTTCGCTATCTAGTTACCAGGCCTGCTAGCAGATGCTGTTCTATCGGGTAAGACTAGTGGAGGTACAAGTTGCATTTAAAGATAAAATGAATTATTTTTGTTTTTATTAAAATGTTTACTATGTAGCCTGTAGTAACTATAGTAAATCTTCGTTTGTAGACTTTGACAACGTCTCAGATTCTGCCTTCTACCACTTTCCTATGGGCACTCTGGCCAAGCCCTCATTCTGGTTCACATTTATCAAAGAGATGCGGCAGGTGAGGTAGTCTTAATATCTTAGCAAAATCCGAATAATCATTGGTTACCTGAAAAACAGCAGAAATCCGCTGAAATTAGATTGATAATTAACATTCTGATTGAACTCATGCTAAAACATTCAGGTCTGTTACCAACTAAAAATACCCTTAATTCCAGTTTTACTTGGTTATTTCAAAGACTTGTGAAATTATCAGCAGGAAAAACGAGTCAGAATTGCTTTTAAAGGACACCCTTAAGCCCTCTAACCAAAGATATGTGAGGGAAAGTTGCCTGCAAACACCCTCTCCTGAAATCTGGAGTGAGAGTAAGCTCAGAGGAGCTCTTATTTCATTAGCAGCTAGGTTCTGTGAGCATCCCCATTATAATACAGGCTTTGCAGTCCCCCAGGAGATTCCAGAGTGGCTGTGCCAAAAGTCAGGAAATTAATCATCATCTCTCACTCTAATCCCTTCCATCACCTTCACATGAGTGAAGACTATACAGCTCTAGACTTCATGTGGGAAAGTACAGTACATGTACACACCATTCTTCATCGTAAATATGCAGGACTGGATTAGGGTTTGTCAGCGTCCTCCACAGACGCCACCCCAACAAACCAGCCAGAGCCTTCAGAGGCAGTCACTCACCATTACCCAGCCTAATCACTGAACATGCTGCTGTCTCCCATTAATGGGCCGACAGTGTCGGGCGGCATCTGGAATGGGAGTTGAGTGGCACATGGCCTGCTTTACTGAGCACCTTATTGGCCAGTCAGTGCGGAGAGCTGTTTATTGTTCTGATGTGTGATCTAACGTGATGTGCTGCTTGGTAGTCACCACGTGAGGAAAAGGGGCGGTTATCATGCTGGGATGAGTACCGCTGGGGGGAGAAACCACATTGGCCACCTTCACTGTGGCAGTGGATGGTGATATTTCTTTATTCAGCCCTGTTATCATTATAAAATGAACCGAGTCCTTTTTATTATTTGCACAAAACATGCAAGGCGTGAGCCGAAGTAACAGTAAAGGTGGATTTAAATGTACCTTTGTTCCTCCCATCCCCAGATAAGACAACTGAATGCAAGCTAAACCCAATGTCTTTCCAGTACACACTGTGGCTTTGCAAAAACAGACAGGGACACATGTTAGACAGTTGTGTTTGAGAACTGGTGATTTCAGCTATTATATTATTCCAATTAAAGGTATTTCGCTAAATCCAATGCAATGTAATTTGGGGTAATTAATTATATTAATTCTTTATACTCCATTGTAAACAAGGTCAGCATTCTGAACAGTTTGAAAAAAAACTAAAGTAAATTATTAATATAGTTGAATTTAAAGTCTGTGATGTAATAGAGTTTGTATTTTTTTCCTTATCTCTGTGCAATTATACCAAAGGGGCTTGGAGACTGAGACTGGGCAGTAATGAAGATCATGTAGAGAACTAATCTCCTCTGATTCAATTACATGAATGAATTTTATGTGAAACGTGTATTTCTTGATATGCTGTAAGAAGTACAATCAACTGAAAATGGTTTTCCACAGCATTCCATTTCTTCCAGATCAGTTTAAAAAAAAAAAGAAAAGAAGAAGACGCTTGTCAGACATATGGGTCTGTTGTTTGAGTGGACAAAGAGCACATTGGTTGCCAGAATAAAACAGAGAATACAAATATATACTATATTGCTACAATAGTAACCCTACTTTTTTTATACAGAGTCATAACATCAAGTTAGCCAATCAATATTCAATCATAACGTAGCATGGTCTGAGGTGAGCTACTGCTTTAATAAAAGCTATAGTTACATTCCATTTTAAATAGATTTTGAATAATAAATAATCATGTTCACAATTAAATAGGTTCTCCTTAGATGGCTGCCTGCACATACTGAGGCAGTTGCTAAGGAATATAGTGCAGATAACGTTAGCCTACACTAGCAGCTAGCATAGGCTATTTGGTTTGCTTAATGCTAAAGAAAGGCACAGAATAGCTAACAAACAAACTAACCGATCGAGGCAGAGGTAGAATAGCGTAAGGTAAAATTACGAGGTAAAATTACTGTTTTTGTCAATGTAGTCTGGTGGCTATGAAGAGAGCATGGACAACTGATTTAGTTCACTGATGGAAATGGCTGTCTTACTGCAAGGAAAAGCGTTGAAAAATTCTATAAATTGTGCACACTTTAAGGGATACTTTGCCGATTTTAAACCAGCTCTGTGTCATGGCAGTATGAAACCAGCTTCCCTACTTAGCACCAGCTATCCGTTTGTGGCTCGGGAGGTAGAGTGGTCATCTACCAATCAGAAGGTCAGTGGTTCAATCCCTGCAGTCTACATGTCAAAGAGTCCTTGGGCAAGATACAGAACCCGGGGATGTTTATCTGATGAGCAGGTGGCCCTTTGAACGGCACCCTCAGCCAACATCTGTGAATGGTGCCTGCAGTGTGTAGAGCACTTTGAGTGGTCGTTAATACAGTGCTATATGAATGCAATCCATTTACCAAAATAATTTGAATCATAGCTGTTGTGTATAGTTATTATATCCCAGCTATGAACCAATCAGATTGCTGAATTTGTTTTTTTGTTTGGTTTTTTAAGTATATTCAGTTCACAAAGTATCCTTGTAAGTATGTGTGTAATAACTACACAGAAGTTTTAAAGACTTACATTGTGCATGTGTTGAATACAGGACCAGTCAGCCACAGTCAGATCTACTTTTCATTTCTGGCATTAATGTGTTTTAGTTCGTCCCTGTCTGTCAATAATTAAAACGTACTCTCCAAAACATCTTTCTCAAACATCTCTTAATAAGGCACCCTGCGGCAATACTAGTCAGTGTGGCGAAGAAAAAAGGAGAGTGGCAAGATGTTTTCTGTCTCCCGCCAAGCTCAGAAACCCATGATAAAACTAAAGAATTGACTGCAGTACCCATTTTCCTACTGACCTAGAAATTACTAACCAGTCTTCCTCATAGATGACACAAGATGCTATAAGAGACCTTGGATTATTGTTTATCCTTTTTATTTTCTGTTTTCCAATGTTTCTCTCTCTCTGTAGGTCCATCACAGAAGCCTTACCCATTTTTCTCACCACTGTGTTTACCATCCAGTAAAACAGTATTTGATTCAAGGCAGCTCAAGTGACTGTCTGACCAGACTTTTATTGTGACAACAAGAAATAGAGGAATTCAAAAGGGTCACAGCTTTTTCACTTGCACGCAAAAAATCTAAGGATCCAATACATCGCCCAAAAACCTATAACAAGAACAAGTTTATCAGTAAAAGAAACACAGACACTGATTTTTGTTGACTTTGCTGCTGTCCTATTTGGGGTCTGATCATGCAGTCTGTGTGTACAGTATGTGTGCTTAGTGAACATCACCCTCCACACACACACACACACACACACATACACACCTTGGGTTGGCCTATGGATCATTTTAGACATTGAAGGTGAGTGCAGCGGCCAGGTGGACAAGAGAATGAGACCCGACAAAAGCTGTGAAAGCCTCTGCATTTTTTCAGTTCAACAATTGAACCACAACCTAAATGCCCCTATACCGCCGCCCCTAAACACATACTCATAATCTAACCCTCCCTAATCCAAAAACTGGCACACACTTTAAAAATATTAACAATACAAACCTTACTCTGAGCCTTCACAGTTTTGCTTCAGGCGCAACACTTAGCAAAAGCTGTTGGTGGTATGTAAATATGCCTGATGTAAATAGTCTTGATTAGGAATTAAAATCTCATTAAGTCAAATGGGTTGTTGACCTTCCCTCTGTTAGGGAAAATTATTCAAGCGGTGAACTCTTAAAACTATTATGCAAAACTGCTTCTGCCCCATGCAATTTACAAGGGTGATTCAACAGGAAATATGAATTATTACCCACCCTTGTGGATAAAAAAAAAAAAAAAACGCAAACAGAAATATCCTCATATCGTTGCCATGAAATTATTATACAGGAGTGTCACTTAATGCACTACATCTACATTTGCTGTCACTGAATGTGAGTTGCAGGGAGCAGTCAGACAGAGAGATAAAAATGAATCCTGCTGAGGATATGAAATTATGAGGATATTAAAATAGCTCTTCAGGGGGATGTGGGGTACTGGCTATGAAACAGAGGATTTTAATAACAATAAAGTATTGCTTTGGATATTCATAATAATAACGGCATGGTCTTTTCATACTGCTTTCTTTCATTTTGAGAATTATTTATTGGTTTCCAGCGATCTGCAGCTCAATGAAGTGGCATATTGAAGCTCAGCTTGTCTTCTTAATTCAGCTGTCCAATTTACATATAAAGAATGGCTGTCTTTTCAACTTGAGAAAGCCCTGTGATATTAATCCCTGTGTGCAGTGTGTTTCTTTTCATATAGTGCATAATTCAGTACAGTACATGACATTACAATCGACACAACATTTCAGTGTGATACGAGAAGGTCGGCATGAACAAATGTACACGTAAAATCAATTGTAGTCCAATTGTTTCAAATTAGTATATAATTACACTGAGACATATGGATTCATTTAAAATGTAGATGTCTTACTAAAGGTAGTTGAAGGACCACACATATAGTACAGTTCTCAATACATAGTCATTAATGCACATGCCTGAACACAAATGAAAAATTAGTTTGTCTCTTGATTAGTGTTAAATTTATCTGATCTGTTTTTTGTTTTTGTCGTCAACTACTTGAGTTCCAAACCTGCTTTTTGTATGTATGATTTGTGGGTAATTGTTACACCCGGCGGGAAGTGTGAAGAACTTCTGTATCTGATAAGTAAGTGTAGACAAACAGTAAATATCAGTTACGTTTTACCACGCATGTAATTGCAAAAGAAGTGCTAACAAAGCAGCATTTCAGGCAAGATGGCTGCTGTTGCACAGCTAAGTACTGTAAATCATATCCCCAAGTTGTCTTGTTGACCAACATACATTTTACATTTGTGTGCATATCCCCAAAAAATGCAGCTATTCCCTCACTAAATATCAAAAGAGTGAAGCCACACCAGCATCAGCAGTTGAAGAAAACACTTCACCTACAAACTCTATCTCCTGGTGAATTATCAGTGCTACAGTACAAACAAACACTAGCCTGCCGCCAGTGCTTGTTTTAATAACTGATGCTTTTTCTTCCAACAAACACACATATTGCATTATAGTAAAAAGGTTATGTCTAATTACTGAACACAAACAACAGTTTGCTGTGTACAGATATAGTCTAGGAACCACTACACTTTTTATATGTGTGACCCATTGAGGCTACTGCATCTTGCAAGCTGTTTAATGTTCCCCTCCATCTTTGTTTTGTTCCTCTCTGTAGACTCTTGTTGATGTCTCGATAAATAGCAGTTGTACAGCTTTGGGATAGCACACAAATAGGATCAATTTCTTCTCTATGACTGAGAATCAGCAGACTCTCATTTCATTTGTCAGGCAGGATAGCATCCATCGATTGGTCAGTCGTGTGCAACCACACCGTGACGGCTTTTCAGAAGGTTGACTCAGATCCAACTTTGCCCGGGCAGGTCTGCAGGCAGGCCTGTGCCTAAGACAAACACCAGTAAAGTAGTTTTGGTAACACTTTACTTTAAGGTCTCTTGACACAGTCTTGACACATGAACCCTATCCCTAACCATAACTTGTCATGACAAAACCGAATGACGCATTATGTCACAATGTTTATGACTTGTTTATAATGTTTATGACACGTTCATGACAGTCTCATGTCACTTTTATGAAGATACCTTCAAGTAAAGTTTAACCGAAGTTTCATTAGAATGGGCCACTCACTGCTCTTCTTTCAACACTTTTCTTTTTACTATACATTTTGTTTATTTGCTTATCACTTCTGGGTTGCAATAGCATGCTATGTAAAGTCAGTTTTCACTATAGTGATGAAATATTCACCGTTTTTGTCTGCCACAAACGCAAATGATGCATTGTTGCATATTACGTT
This sequence comes from Etheostoma spectabile, assembly GCF_008692095.1. NCBI lineage: Eukaryota > Metazoa > Chordata > Actinopteri > Perciformes > Percidae > Etheostoma > Etheostoma spectabile. The sequence goes on along the minus strand of NC_045733.1, from coordinate 27,495,690 downwards.
GCGGCTTGCTGGACTGGAGTGTAGGGCAGTGTATGATGTATTGGGCGGTGGCGCACAACTTGCACCTTACTTTGGATCATCTTACTATTTCAAATTGCACCCACACTTTAGATTTTACAGTTAAATATTTAAATCCCTGCCGCCAAGGCGCTCCTCCCTCAGTCATAGGAACTTAAATCTTTCATTTATTCACGCACAAAAACAAGTAGTTAAAAGCTTTTCTTTTCTTATTTTTATTTACAGCATTATATGTTGATTATATCATAAAATGCTGTATATTAACTTGGGAGAAAATTCAGTGTATAACATTGAGCACACATAGCCAAAATGGCATGATCCTCATTTTATAGCGCCTCTACAAAGATTTGACTTCCTTTATTTGAAGAATCAAATATTTGGCTACTCTGGGTCACCTTTTATGACTCAGGTCTTTCAGAACAACTGCATGATTAAAGTTTTGTTAATTTTATAAGACCAAGTTAATGGTTGCAACAAGTAAGTATTACCTCTTTGATTTAATGAGATTGGATTCAGCTTTACATTTGATGTGGAGGTGCATGGTATTATTTTGTCTGAAGGCTGATCACAAAATAACCACTGAACATACAGTACAGAAACAAAGGATGTGATCAATGATTGACGTAGGCTTTGGAATAGTTATTTGTGTTCTGGGCATTCTGGAGATACTGCTTTCATCACTTCATAGCTGTATAAGCCACAAGCATGTACATATAGAACAGGACCTATTTTAGGCGACAGTCTATTTTTCGTTTTCCAATGATAGCTTAAATCAGTTTATTTATTTGGTAACATTCCCCACAGAAATCAGCTTTTCCATTTGTTGTTTTCATTGGAATTTCATCCTACTCATTTGTGTGTGTGTGTGTGTGTGTGTGTGTGTGTGTGTGTGTGTGTGTGTGTGTGTGTGTGTGGTTGTGTGTGTGTGTGGGGTGTGTGTGTGTGTGTGTGTGTGTGTGTGTGTGTGTGTGTGTGTGTGTGTGTGTGTGGTGAAGGTACATGACCTTTGTCTGATGGATTGTTTTCTCCAAATGAAGACATAAAGGACGGGGAGGGCGTGATGAGAAGTGTGGTGTGTGTGTGTGTGTGTGTGTGTGTGTGTGTGTGTGTGTGTGTGTTTGTTTGTTGGTGTGTGTGTTTGTGTGGAGTACCTAGACATGAGCTTCTGCTCTGCCATGTAATTATGTACTCCTCCTTTTTCACCACCTTCCACTTGCCTCCTTTGCAATATTGCTTCGCCTCTCATTCAGCAGCAGCTCCCAGCTGAGCCGCAGGTGGTGGCAATCTCTCTGTCTGTCCCACTGCTCTGACTGTATACACACAGAGCTGAGAGCTGGAGGGCTGCTGCCCAATAACACAGGCTTTACCTCTCAGACAGCACACCACACTCAGTTGCACATGCCTGCAAGATCAGCACAGACACACAGTGAAACACACACACACAATAACACATGCACATAAAAGAGTGTTCTTGCGCATATGGCTTAAGCGCTGGCACACATGTATACATGTAAACAAAGACACACACACATCTGTTTTTATGGGGTCCTGTGTAATATCTGACTTGTTTTCTTTCCATAATCCTACTCCCTAACCTCCATCCTCTTCACCACAAAAGCTTAAACTTGCACAAGAAAAGAATTTGATGTACAAACACATCCATCTCATCTGACATGTGTCCCATCCACACTGCGTGAAACAGCATTTATTCAATCAGTTGAATATAAAATGCGGGTGACAATATCTTTATGCAAACAAAACAAAAGAGGCTACAAATGTCTGCGAAGTGGCAAAGTATTTCCAGGTCTCCAAAATAATAATTTTAACATTAATCAACAAAACTTGGGCTGCATGTGTTTTAAAGAAAGGCCATTTTGCAAAGTGCGAGATGTTCCCAGTTACATATGCAATCAGATTGCCTTTAATTAATCAGTGTGCCTGACACTTTATCACTCTCTCGTAGTTTGCATGCAGTTTTATCACACTGTTTTAAATTAACATTTCTTTTCCTCATCCCTAAATGGATCTCTTGATTTGGATACCTCTATATTTCCCGGGCATGCCTCCAACAACAATATATGATAAATGGTTTAGGATAGAATGTGCTGATGTGTAAAAGGGGCTCGGTTTAGTTTTTTTAGTTTTTTTTAAAAGAGCTATATTTGAATCATACAATCTTTTGATTAATCAAATCATGAATCTAATCGCATGGAAATGTCTTATTCAAATTTCAAATTCCCATGCTTTTTTTAATTAACTTTGCATGCTTTTCGTCAGATCTATTTCTAAGTGCACAGTCATAACCAGAAGCAGTTTTGACAGGAATGTGTCCATATTGTTCCATGTCTATGTCTACCATTAACTCAACAGGAAACATTTTGTTATGAGGATTTTTTTTCTTTTATGGGAACTTACAACTCTTTCTTTTCTCATCCTCTCTGTATAACACACACACACACACAC
>NC_045733.1:27492640-27493199 GCF_008692095.1 Etheostoma spectabile | reverse complement strand
TGGAATTAGCTCATTTTTATGGGGGACTGGGTTCATTGTATATGACGGTGGCCTTTCGTTTTGCTAATGTAGGTGATTTTCTCCCCATGAAAGCAATGTAATCCATCTCCTGCTCGCAGGGGGGTGGCGATTTATCGTGCACATTGGGCATTAACACACCACAGCTAAGAACAGATGCAGTGGTTTAACAGATAACACGCTGGAATAAGATGGAGCATTCAGATTAGCTGTGGTGTCAAATAAATTGCACGCTATTGGAGTAACCCCAGAGTTCTAAAACAGTATCCTCTATATCAGATCTGCTGTAGGTCTTGTCATGACAGAGACTAGATGCAGCGTAGTTTTGCATGGTTTGCTTTCACACGGGATTCTTCTCATACACGCACATACTATGCACACATGCATACATATGCAAACCCATGTCTCCAATCAAACACTCTCTTTTGTCAGTCTTATGCTAATATTTGCTCTTGGCTGTTTTATTGAAAACCTTTATGTGCAAAGAGGATCAGCTGAATACATTTTTAATCATCATCAGGGTTTGACGGGCATAAACCAG
>NC_045733.1:27482047-27492630 GCF_008692095.1 Etheostoma spectabile | reverse complement strand
CATATGATGTTATACTTTTTTCGGTGAAATTCAATTCCATTCCAATATCCTGGTATTAATGTCTAATTTTCTGCACCATGACCATGTGCACTAGTAAATTCATTTTTTGCCTTAGAATGAAAACATTTAGGACTTCAATTATCTAAGGGTTAGTTACAAATGCATGCCTGTAGCTGCATTAAGGTTGTAATGATATGCTTAATCTGGAGGGAAAAAAAGTGGTTTGAAAATGAGATATCACCAACAGCCGGGTTGCTGTTTAGTTTTCTTGCTGCAGCTCATATTTTTTTGTCTTTTGCAGCAACTTCTGTGAGAGAACCCTCTTTTTCTTAGGACTGGCAAAGTGTGCTGCTTCGTCCTCATTCACACTCCGGTCTGCAGCTAAACAGCAAAGAGGGCATTTTTATTTTGTTGACGTATGAGAACTATTGATTGAGTCATGCTGATCCAAATCCTCACGCTCTCCTTTAATCACTTAATCAAATTTCCTCAATGAGCAATGTTAACATAGACCACGGCGACAGACCCAGGGGACACGAGCGAACATGGGGATGCATTTTGCAAAGGCCGGTACGCACAATGCATCGGTGACCTTGACAATCAATGGCCACGTTGCCATTTGCTTCTGAATATTGCGGGAGAGGTGGCAACAATCTTTTTGCCTTTCAGTCTCACTAGCATTAGAACCTTCTGTGTGGTGGTGAGGTGACAACTGCAGGTTTTCTTTATTGAAGGGAGTGTTTATGAATATTTGAAGGCCCTTTAAACTTGGCATTAGAGGAAATAGGGAAACAGCAACCTTTGTGGGTGGCATTTATCCTGCTCCAGCACAATGTGCGCCTCTTCCTAAAAGCCCTTTATAACAGCTGTGTGAATCCCTTTCTGTGGCGAAATGTCAGTCTCACCCAAAGGCCTGTCAGCCACGCCCACTACAAGGGTGTAATTCACATCACCCCTCCTTTCTTTCTTTCTTTCTTCCTTTTTCTTTCTTTCTTTTTTCTTTCTTTCCTTCCCTCTATCTATTTAATATGAATAATTTCCTGAATGTTCAGACAAAGATGGTTACTTCTATCTTTCTTTCTTTCTTTCCCTCTATTCAATATGAATGATTTCCCAAGAAATCACAAAAGATGACTACATTGGGAGGAGGTACATCCAGAATTATTGCTCCACTTATTCATCTTACAGCAGATCCTTTGTGTGAGCGTGTCTGTGCATTTGTGTGCATAATAAACAGCATCAGTATTAGACCTGTGACGAGAGAAAAACAGAAATGGAAGAAAAGTTTAGCAGAGATAGTGAGAGTCGCCCACACAGAGGGGGTTGCTGCCAGGTCAGGATGTTCGCCTTCCACCAGCTCTCTTCACACCAGTTGCTTTTGGAGTCAATCCAGCTCCAGCCACCTCAGGTGAAAACAGAGCTGACCTTTTCCAGCACTCAGATCTGCAGGATATGGACTCTGAAAGGGTTGTGATCCTCATCTTGGCATCACTTTTGCTGAACTTTATTGCTTTCTCATGTTATAGAGCGATTCAAACTTCAAAAGGAATATGTGTCCTTGCATATTTTTCTGATCCATGCATGTAAGCGTTTCACCAATGGGGTCGGAGTGCAGGGGAAGCCTCTTCTGTCTTCTATTAGACAGCTTTGGGTTCAGATTTTGCTGTTATCACTCTCCACAAACTCACCTATGTCACTCCTCCCACTCGGCTCCTTCTGGCTGCTTCTATCAAACTCAGAACTCTGGCGTTGGCACACAAGGCTAGGATACTGGTGATGTAGGATTTGAAACTTATTTTATTGCTGCACTCACTGTACCAACAAACTGTAAGTTACTCAGAGCTAGCACATCAACTAAATGACTGTAATGAAAATGTGACACAGGAGACAGCATGATGTTTTCTACAGCCCACACGACTGTCTCCTAAAAAGATGATTAATTTGGGTTTAAAACCACCAATATCAAAAACTGTCCATCAACTTGGAGAAGGCTTGCCAATGTTAATATTGTTCCTTTATCTGTCTCACATTTTACCGACGAAGCAACGAGAAAAAAGAAAAAGAAGCTGATGGTGTGTTTAGTGTCTTTTTTATCATGACACAATCTGTCCAACACTCCTCCCCAGGGATTTAGCTTCATGTTTTTTACTTGATATGAGGCCAAACTTGGATGGATGCCAACGTTTTTTAAGGATATGCAGGGAAGATACTCAGTTAATGAACCTATCCCACTGCAGGTTAAACAGGAGCAAATCCCAGTATGAAACAAGTTATTAGATGAATAACGAGGAAAAGTAATTTTGATGAACTTGGATAGCTTATGAAGTTGATCGTATTTCTCCCCTGTTTTCTCCTAACTTTGAAATACCTCACTAATAGTGGCAGTGCAACTTATGGCTGCTTTCATTTTTTTACATTATGATCCCTGGGTGCTAGTGACAGGCCGTCTCTCAGGAGCCAATCTCCTCTAATGCTGCATTTTAGCAGCAAAGGAAATTGGAACTAGATGTGAAACGCTGACGAATAAGGAGAGCATCTCCCCACTGCTCTCCCATTGTCACAGGCTGAAACATCTGAATTGAGCTCCGGTGTATTTGCCGCTGTAATGAATGATGCCTCCCAGGTTTCATTTGCAATTAAGGTTATTTCGCAGATGTACGGTCACCTTTAATAGTCACTGGCTGTATTACAGAAAGACACCCCATGGACCGGTACTCAAAACACACTGAAGGTGAGCTAATGGCAATACTGGTAATTAGCTTAGGTTTGGTCTCTATAGTTAGGCCAAATGCTTCACGTCATTCAGCACTGCAGACAGTGCCAAATAGCTTGTTAAGATGGCATTGCTGTAGCTATGTGCTGTGGTAGGATGTATAGTGGGCCCTTAACACTGACACACTGTCAAATAATCAGAGTGTGAAGACGAGGACAGGAGTGTTATGTGGTTCTATTACAGCACAGCTGCTCCCCTTTCACTTATATTCCAAAATATCCATAGCCATTAACTGCAGTTTGTACTCATGTAAACCACCGAGTCTGGATCATATCTTATGGCTCTATTTTTTATCAAATAATAAAATGCTGCCACAGCCATTTATTCCAGTTTTGGGCTGCGTGTAAATCTGTAGATGGTTTGCTAAAATAGAAGTCGCAAGTAATTGCTTTTTGTAACTTACTATAATGCAATCTTTCTGATTCTCTCAGTATTATTTTGGTTATGTATTAACATCATAAATAGCAAATTATTCACATTTGTTGATGGGCACGGCTCTAATACAGTTTAACACCTGTTGTCTGGTTCTGTAGCATAAAAATCTGCAGAATATAAATGTAAATGTAAGTGTACATATCCAACAAAAGTGGAAATCCCTTTGAGCCAAATAAGACAGATAAGATAAGTACTCATACATTAAATTATCATATTACACTAGTTGTTTATTTCTAATAATTCATATTTTTGTCACAGTATTCATATGTGATTAAATCTTCTTGCACTGCAGTTACATCCCCTGTGAGTTACATTTTCTGTAGCTTGACACTGCACAGTAGTTTTTCTATCAATAAATTGGTCAGATGGATAAACATCTCATCTATAACTATAGCTCTAACCCATAACCATGAAAGGTAAGATCTGCAAAAAAGCCATTAACTTCATAAATCATACATAAAAAAAAAAAAGATAAACACTGTTATTTGTTTGGTTACTGCTGCTGTATAAGAACGCGGCTGGCCGCGTAGAAAGGTGGTCGGGTGTAATGGGTAGGCATTAACACACAGGACTTTAAAGCCAGGGAGTGAAGTTTGCTTCCCGGGGAAAACGAAAGGCCGACACAGAGGAAATGTGTTTTCCTTGGGAGTGTTTTAATGCAAAAGTCTTTTACAATCTTTTACCTAATCGTCACAAAGCTCTGTAGCGGCCTAAACAACTAGCAACCGCCGCTCTGTAGCACGGAGCACTGTAGCCGATGTCCCGTGACCAGCCGGCGGTCTGCTAGTTGTATTATATCATACGTTTTAGTGCGCATAACTTTTTGTACGATATCATCAGAACCTGTTCATGAGAATGCGTTGCTTCTGATAACGGATCCCTCTTTGCCACTTTCATGAAGCACGGTTTTTGTTCCCGTTCAGTTTACTTATTACGTACGCCCTTTCATGCATTACATGGGGGATTTAAGGTGCAACCTATCACAAATAACGCTTAAAACCTCCTGTTTACTTGCTCACAGCTGGTGCCGTTTTAGTTCTGCTAAATGTATTCTAAAATCCATGTTAACTGTTGGATAGAGAATGGTTGTTAAGGGTTCACTGGCAGAAACACTCTAATGGTGTAAATTGGGGATTTGGGGAATTGAAGGCAAAGCAAGTGCGTATGTACAGCACCTTTCAACAAGTCTAACAACTTTGATAATCCTCCGAGATCATCATCACTTTACACATAATTATACATATTGTTAATATGTAAAAAAACAGCATGAAAAGGGATAATTTTAGTACACCTCTGACATTGACTCTTTGGACAGCTGATAGAATTTCTCCTCCATGGTCTGTGCAACCATTGTGAAGATTAATGACAGTCTACAGCCGTATCATGCTTCAACTATTTAAATTCTTGTGAATATAAAACTTGGCTATGGGCAATAGGATTATCACATCAGCTCATAATCTCACCTGCTTATTGTTGCTGTTTTACAGCCATTATTGTAACTTGGCTACTGGTTCTTCATATGGAAGCTGTGATTTGTACAGACTTTAGGCTGCTCTTTCATTTTTATAAACTCCCTCCTTTCCTTTCTGGTATTAATGTAGCGCAATATTATTTTGGTGGAATGGTTAAGCATGTCATTTATTCATTACCAGGCCAATCCCCGCCAGGCTGAACCTTCGAGCCGTCAAGCGTGCCCACAAGCCGAGGCTGTAATAAGGTTTTAAGTGTCTGTCATTAATAATGCTGCGCTGACACGATGCAAGGCTGATCTATCCTGGTATGTGGGTTTGTGGGCCGCCATCATTAGGCGGGATGGCTGGCTAGGTTGTTGACTCCCTCCTTTCTCTTCTCAATGAGCAATCGGCTGTTTCCTTCTAGCTTTCAGCGGCTGTGAGTCCCGTTCAAGTCTGTCAATCACCTGACTGACAGCTCATCTTCTCTTGTTCACTTAAGGCCACCACGGATAGCTCGCTATTACGCTGATGCCCAGGACGGATTAATGGCTTAAGTAGCGTGACAAGATGCTTCCCGATGCAAGAACATGACGCTCATTCTGATGTTCAAACCATGCTGGGACACTTCCAGCACAGTTTATTTGATCTCATAGAGATTAAACCTAAATGTTATAAATACAATTACAAATTTAAAACCTCACTGCAAATAATAGCTATCTTTGTAATCTTACAATCTGGAACTTTAAAGTAATTTTCTGACACAATCATTATACATTTTTCATCTGGATTTTCACCTAGATGTACTGCATAGCGCAAATTTTATCTGAATTTCCAGAAAGTAAGCAGAGGACAATTCCCATTAATTCTTTAGACTTGAGCGCATGATCCTGCACTTCAACAATGCTGATCAGTTGCTCTAATTTCCTGTTGGGGCATGAGTGTGAAATGGGAAATTGAAACTGATTCGGACATTTTAATAAAGAGTTTCCTAGAAATGTCATTCATATACTATTAATTTTGAAGGAAATTGCAATTTAGTTTTTCTATGCATGAAGTTGCTACATTCTGGCACAGTCAGTGGTAAAGATGAATGGTGAGCCTACCAAGTGCCGGAGTTTGACACTGCAGACAAGGTGTTGCTTCCTGCTTGTGGTTAGGTTTTGTCTTGTAAAAGTATTTGTTTAAAGTTAAGGAAAGGGATAAAAAAAAAAAAATCCAATACCATTCATCTCAAAACTATTTGCTGTTGCATATTGGTAGGATGTAAATGGAATTTCTCTGAGACAAGGTGGAAAAACCCTAGATGTGCTCCTGGTAAATGATTGTTGGTTGATGCATGTTTTAAATGTGAAATTTAAGAGCATTTCAATCAGGCGAGACATGTTTGGAGATATGCAAATGAGGTTTATTTTACAGCTCAATAAAATTAACAAAGTCTTTGGCGATTAGACTCTATGGCTATACAAATATTTCGTATATCTATATAGGGGTAGAGAACCATCTCACCGCCAGATGGAATCTAGACACTGGTGGTGGCAACGAAAGAGCTCGAAGACCAGACCGAAGGAGGCTCCGGACCGGTCAGCTGGAGTAGAGGATTGGAGGTGGAAGGGAGGTTGCACTCTTTGCCTGCAATGACGCTGAATAGGGAGAAAAAGATTTTTAAAAGGAGGGTTGTGACTCTGTGATTGGCCCTTGCCATTTGTGTATGATTCTGATTGGGTAAGCAGGAAGGTGAACGCCTCCACCAGCTGATTCCATGTAGGAAGAGAGCATTGGTTAAATTAGGTCTTCCTGAAAGAATTTACGCTAAGCTATATTTAAATCAGGAGAGACTAGTTGCATACATGCAACAGTTATATACAGCTAAAAAAAGTACATTAGGATAACAGCTGAATTGATTTAGGAGTGCACTGATTAATAGTTAGGTCTTCCTGAAAGAATTTACGCTTGTCTAAAATACAAAAAAGGGTGGATGAAATAAACAGTAGAAGAACAGGTGTAACTTATACCAGATCAGCATGTGGTTAACAGGCCCTCCATGATATGTAAGGAGAGCTTCTCATGTCTACACACTTCTCTTTCTAAATCATTGCCATATCTGGGTCACGTATTGTTCTGTTGCGCTCCACTGGTATTGTGTTTTTGTGACTTGTGCTTCTGTGCTTTTTGTTTCTCTCTTTCTCCCCTTTCTTATTATCAGTTTCTCTCTCTGCGCCACCCTGCGCCATTTTTTCACTTCCTCTCTCTCACTCTGCTCTCCATATCTTTTTTTTTTTTCTTTTGATTTAATTTTTTTGTGTTTACACCCCACACCCCACGCCCCACGGACAGCCCACCAGAGGTTATGCCCCGGCTGTCGACATTGCACAAACTAAGGAACTGTACATATGTTATAAGTCCATTGTTAACCACTGAGCGAGACGCAGAGTTCAAAGTGAGCCCCATTCAATAGCACAGTTCTCCCAAAGAGCTGTCACTCTCGCAACGCACCGCCGGCCAAACTCACGCTCAGCCGGAGCCCTCATCAGTCGAACCTGCTTTTCATGCAACATCAGAGCTGTCAGACGATCGACCCGCTGAGGGTATCAACCGGCCAAGCTCTGCAAAACAGTCTCATAGCACAACACGCTACAAAACAAGACAACAAGACTCTGCTATAAAAGCAGCCACAGCTGGGAGGAAAGAATAGCTACTTTCACTTTTCCATTGTAGGCATTTCACTGTTGCTGTGAGTGCAATGATAAAATAAGATTAAAGTTTTAGGTCAGCAACATCAAACAGCCAGCAGCACAATAACAGTGTTGGGGAAGCTACATAGATTTAACCTAAGATGACTGGGCATGGAGCTGAAGTGAACACTTTCTGCAACACACAGTAACACAAACTAAAGCTAAGCTGCCCATCGGAGCTGCAGCCCTCTACTGTACACCAGCAAATAAGCTTCTGTAAAGCTGTGGAGTACAGTAAAAGAAAACTTCATCCTCAAAACAGTCCACTGTTATGTCTCATCAGTATATAATATTGATCACACAAGTTATTTTGCAAAGGTGGTGTTGTAATTTGCCTTTCCAAACCTCAAACTGCCTTAACTTTAATACTTCAAGGAATGATTTAATTTTGTATAATGAGACATTTTCATTAGACTTAAAGTCAAGTTAATTGGACTTGCAGCATTACAGTTTTGTACATATATGGACAATAGCAATAAGACAGTGAGGACAGGACAGTGAGTTATCTCCCTGTACAATTGTGCAGCACTGGATTCTCTCTCCTTGATTATGATGGACTTAAACCAAATTGTAATTGAGGAGAAGTTATTTCCAGAACAGAAAAGTTTTTGTCTCTTTTATTAGAATTGAACCACTCTAGAGCAACAGCCTCAATCCCTACCCTATGCTGAAGGCGATGCAACAAGATTCGAATGATCAACAGTGTCAACTGCAGCACTAAGGTCAAGCAAGAGTAAAATAGCAGCACAATTTCCTCCTTCACTGAACAGCACCAAATCATTTAGCACTTTAAGAAGTGCTGTTTCTGTGCTATGGTGTACTCTGATACCAGACTGAAAATTGTCCAAGACATTACTTTTTACTTAAAAATAGAAATAGGCCTAAAGCTGTTGCAATCAGTATAGGGTCAAGTTTGAGTTTTTTAATTAGAGGCTGAACCACAGCATGTTTAAAGCTAGATGGGATTGGGCCATTCATAAGAGAGCTATTTATTACAGAAGAGAGGCTGGGTCCAATAGTATCAAACACCTCTTTCAAAAGATGAGAGGGGACAATATCTGAAGATGAATAGGTAGGTTTTATGTGTGATACAATATCTATCAATGCTGACAGGGCCACAGGCACAAAACAATTGAGAAAAGCAGGGCATAGGATTGATTTAGAAGGGTCATGATAAGTAGGTGAAATACAACATCCGATGTCAACCTTGTTGATAAAAAACCTCAAACAGTGTTCTGTGATTTCAAATGTAGCATCAGGGAGTGCAATGGCATGATTTAGTGCGGTATTTATTGCACTAAACAAAATTTTAGGACAACGTGCATTTTTAGCTATGATATCAGAAAAATCTAGATGCTTTGACAAGGTGTTGGTAGGATACTTGATGATCTCTCTGTATCTCATAGAACACTTGAGGTTGATCTTTTTCCATTTCCTCTCTGCTTTTCTACACTTTTGTCTAATGGCACAGATCTCACTGTTAAGCCAAGTTTGGGCTTTGACTTTGAGTCGCTTCAGTTTAAAAGGGGCAACAATATCAAGAACATCTGTGACAGTGGTATTAAACCGAGTAACTACCTCATATGTAGACAGAGAGAGAGAGGTTATCTCTTTAGGGCCAGCAAAAGGACAAACTAGAAAAGCATCAGAAAATTGCCTAGCAGTTGACAGGTTCAGTGCTCAGATGTAGCGATCTGGCAAGCAAGGTTTAGGTCATGGATTAGAAAATTATGCAATAAAAAGCACAGGTTTATGGTCAGATAGACTAACTATCCTGCTCAATATTTAAAAAAGGAAAACCTAATGAGCAAACAAGATCCAGTGTAGTACAATGTTTTTGTGTGGGACCAGTTACAGACTGAGTCAGATCAAATTAATATCTAAAGGCTTTGATGGACAACAATTAACAAATCACCAAAATCTTATCCGAGTTCGGCACAAGGATAGAAACTCAGAAAATAACCTTATTCTACTTTGGGTGTCTATACACCAGTGCACAAATCAGTGGGCAGGGCAAATCAACCTTAATTGCTTGCACCTAAAAACTAGTGTACTCGGTGAAGTGGCTTAGATCATCAACATGCAGCCAAGTTTCCATGACAAATAAAAAGTCTAGATCACGTGATAGAATTCATTTAAAATGAATGATTTGTTCGAAAGTGATTGCACATTCAACAATGCAAATTTGATAGGGATTTTATCCACAGCCTGTGCTGATCCTATTCAATCATTTGAACAGTCAAGGCAACGGAGATTACCATAGTTGACTCCTCATCTTCTGCGGCCAGGAGAGTGATGATGTCCTCAGATGTTTGTAATTCTTGTGGGAATGATAATAGAGGTGGGGTTATAAAAATGTACTGCCCTGTTGGACTGAGGACCAGTTCCCTGACTTGTGTAGAGTTTGCTCTTAAGTGAGTCATGCTCTAACATTAGAGAAGCTCTGTGATGATCGGAGTAGCTCATGAGGTGGTTGTTTATAGAAGGTGACAAGGGAGAGTAGGTAGTAACTGACAAGGGGGACCTGCATGGGGAGCTCTCAAGGGTAACGTATGCTTCTACTGCTGTAGAGGAAGAGGGGTGTGACCGGGGCATGTGCTTGTGCACGTGTGCGCAAGATGTAAACAGTCGGTCACATTTTATAGCACAATGCATCCCCAATATTGTAGCATGTACCACTTTCAGAGAATCAGCTTTTCCTGGCTGCGGCCTTTACCCTTAGTTTTGACAAAAAGACTCAAAAATGTAAAACACGTTCAAACTTAAAATGATGTATTTATGTTTTAATTTGTTGCATGCTGTCTGACAAATATACACTATAGATCACATAGTTAATTTAGAGCGACAGGTGCAAATCTATTCTGAGGCCATTAAAAGTGTTGATCAATGCACGTTGATACACAAGGAAATACACAATCCAACTACAACTGATCTAAAGTGCGTTCTCTCTTTGTAATGAATCATCAGATAGGTTTATGAAACTGATTGCCCACTGCTGTCATCACTACTACTGCAGCAATCTAAACAGTATGTTCACATTGGCTCATGTGGCTTTCAATTGATTGTTTGAGTTAACTGTCAGTCCATAACCTTCCTCCTTTAACTCGGTTGTTATTCTTAAAATTCTGTTTATATTACATTTTCTAATCTTGCTCTAATCAATTGCAATTTTGGAGATTTTTAAGAGAT
>NC_045733.1:27480961-27482037 GCF_008692095.1 Etheostoma spectabile | reverse complement strand
GTTGGCTGCTCCACCTCCCCCCCCCACCACCACCCCATCCCACCCCCCCCACCACCACTTAGACCACACTAAAAGCAAATGAACGAATCAGGCTTGGAGGACAGCAATAGAGACGAAATGTAGTGAAGTGTTCTCCTCTCTCTTCCACTTGAAAAAATTGGATAAGAAGTGCTTCAATCCTTTGCCATTTAGAGTCTTTTGTGCTTCGTTCTTATGTGTTGTTTCTGCTGATCTGAGATGCTAATCCCACTTTGGACGAGCATGCGCAAATATAAAGACCTTTTAAGTTACTTGAATGAATGTAATACTTCACTATTTCAAATTTTAACCCTTTTACACTGCTTGATGCTGAAAAAAGTAAGCACATCAGCCTTGGTGTAGGGTTGGGTTGAGGCTGTATGTTACAGATGGCCAAAGAGGACTTTCCCCCAGGTGGACACAGCTGACAGAAGGCCTGAACGAAATCACTGCACTCTCACTCCATTTCATGTATGCTATTTCTGCCAATTCTTTCTCTCCTTCTGTCAGTTACTCACTATATTCTCTCTCTCTCTCCCATTATGTCTCTCACTCTTTGTTTACATCGCTCTGTCTCTGTCCCTTTTTCTATTACATCTCTGCCTTACCCCCTCCGCCTCTTTCCCTTATGCAGGTCTTGTCATTCAAACATTTTTTGTTTCTTTCCATCACATTTGCCTGTCTTCTCTTTCTCTCTCTCTCTCTCTCTCAATATATTAGTCTCTATTTCCCTCTGCTCCCCCTTCTCTCACTTTGTTATCTTCCTGTCTTTTTCTCATCTTATTTCACTTTTCCTTTTTTATTGTCAAGATATATGTTTCCCCTTCCACCCTCATTCACATGTGCGTGCACGCACACACGCCCCAATGCACATATCCCCTTCTCTCTTTCTTTCTGTCCATCTTATCTGGATCTGTACCAGCACGGTAGTTCTGGCCCGTTGCCTGCCCTCCTTGGGGGAACACAGCTGAGAAGAGAGAAAAGAGGAGCATCGCCTAAACCCCAGCCTCCTTAGCCTTATCATACACCCACACACACACACACACACACACACACAC
>NC_045733.1:27444380-27480951 GCF_008692095.1 Etheostoma spectabile | reverse complement strand
ACACACACACACACACACACACACACACAGTCATATGCTCAACCCACCAAAAAATGAGCACAAGTGCGCTTTCATCTTGACTAAATTGCAATTGTCATGGGTATATTTCTTGATCAATTACAGTTTTCACAGAAATGTTTTCCTACTACTGGAGCTTTTTATCTTACGAACAATTAGAACAAAATGGCCTTGCAGAAATGTCAAGGTGTATATGGCACTGGTAAAAGAAGGGAGCAACGGTGACACTTTTTTGTGAAGGAAGTGCTGTTTAGCAGATGGCTTGCAGACAAACTCGGATGACACCTTGGCTTATACTGGCTGACAAGCAAGGTGTCGTGAAAAGGTTTTGACATTCTCTACCTGTAAATGAAGAGAGAAGTATTTGTAAGTGAATACACCTTGTTGTGACCTTGAAGTGATGCTTTTGTTTCATGGAATTTACTTTTTTTTTTTAAACGTATGGATGAAAAAATAACGTAATGGTGAAATGGTGACTACCTTACAAGAGGACATGTTTGGTGTTCTTTTGCTTTTGGTCCACTCACTCTCATTTAATTTGTATATGCTAGATTGGATCAGCAAGACGTGTCTACGCCACAGGACGTGCCTTGTGGCCCGTGTTACTTATTTTAGCCTTATTCTGCCTCTGATTGGTGTGCCCTGCAGATCTGATCTAGCCATGTGATTACCCATTTAAGTTGCCAAATGATGGTGTCTTGAAATCAATACTTTGGTCACTGTGACAGCTGTCCAGCAAAAATTACTTACTTTTGTCTCACTTAAAATCCCACTCATGTTCTTTATTCAACATAATCATCTAATAGAAATAGTTAAAGGGTATAACATTTGGGGGGCGATGCCACATCTTACTGGTGTGTAATTACTGGATAATTCCCTAAGATATGTTCTGGAAAGAACTATGTAATTTGGTATGAATCAAAAGAAAATGATACACTTCTAATTAATGAAGTGCTAACTAAGAAGTAGTTTTATAAATTAACTGAACATGCAAAAATTTGAAATGTTTCTACAGGAATGCATATAATTTAATATCTGATACAGCTTATAATGAAATTGAATAATTAACATTTAATTGGGTTAAAATAGAGCTTTTCTTTCAAAGAAATGCTACATAATAATACAGAACTGCAATAAAAAGGTATAAAAACACACAGACTGCCATCGTCCAAGAACCCTGGAAGTGTTCTATCTTTTTTTATCAGTTTGAATTGTATTAATGGAGGCTTTGTTATTGCTATATCAAACTCACTGCGCTTAGTAAGGTATTACCATGGCTACAGCAATCATGGCAGAAAATCTGCCCACTATCAGCAGCCTGCAGGGCAATCGCTAACCCCAAGTGCGTACCCGAAGAATGCAATGTGAACAAGCACACACACACGAACATAAGTACACGACATACACATGCACTTGTACGTAGCGCACACACTACTCACACATGCCAGCAGCAGCAGTGGGCGGTCCCCGGCGAGGCAGAAACACACTAATGGATAATGACAGGGTTTGACAGCAGGAGAGTGAGCTGAGTCACTCTGGGCGCGCAGGCAATGAATAAAAGAACACGAGTGCTGTCTGAATATCCCTCACTGTCTGGATTTCCTTTGATACCATACTATTCCTGCCAGTCTCCCTTGGTAATCCTGCTCATTACACTGTGCTGTCCCTCTATTGTGAGATTGGCAGCAGCAGCCATTATGAGAGCAGAACAGGAGGGACACTGGCTATCCAACACCAGAGAGAGACTGTAACCAGTAGTTATACTGTCTTGTCTTTGTCTATATGATTACATCCTTCACTGTAGACCTTTCTTTGGTCGACATGCAAACACAAACTCTAATAAATGATTGTGTACAGCATCTCTTCAACATGGCAGCCTCTATTGTCCAAGATGTACAAAAACAGTGGAGCTGCTGAAATTTGTGTGAACTAAAGACTCATGCTGTTTTGCTCCTGTGTTGTTTTCTAAATGGAAAATGTACTCTTTTTACATTGGAAGATGGGAGTCTGCATTGTTCTGTGAAAGGAAGCTAAAAGTTCTGTGACACCTGCCAGTCTATCATTATGCTGCTTTTTTTTAATTTTAGTTGATAGGCACATACTTTCAGACGAAAATGACTTGCTGGTTCACTTCTTGCATCCGTTGATAACAGAAAGATTGGCTCTCTGAAAAATATCTGTGAAAAAGCTGGCAGTCATATCATCCTATTCTCTTTGGATGCATCTGCCCCACTGAGTTGGTCCAGTTATAACCATCAACAAGCCCCATTATTGGCTTGTTGTTCACAAGACAAGTTCGGCCAAACTCATAACTTGTGCCAGTGTGATCTCCCAGAGCCTCAGACACAAACAGCTCTGACAAAAGGCCAGATATCTTGTTTGTTTGATTAACCCACTGCTTCTTTAGCTAGACAACTTGTGAAATCTATAACAGGAATCTCAGACTTGCAGTTTTTTTGCCTCTCTCCGATTCCAATCGGACGTGTTAAATGTTGAGCTCTCTCCGTCAGTGTCACATTGACACATAAATGCTATTCCAATTATTCTGCACCTTCTCTACTTGCTGTCAAATTACCAGCGCTGGAAGCGGAGCATGGCTCTTGCTGCACCTCTCTGGCATTTTCCCTGACAGGGAGAAGAAAGGAGCCTGAGATAGCAGAACGAGGGAGGGCTTGGGGCTCAATGAGCACTTTAAATGCTGAAGCCAGGTAATCAGACAGACTCAGTGAGACCAGGAAAGGACTGTGGGATCGAAGACTTTTTGCCACGGATGGTTTTCAGCGGGTTTTCCAGGCAAGGCTGTATTTTATTAATGGACAGTTACCAGGTGCTTTACATACCAAATAAAATAAAGAAAGAAGTTCATGTTCCCTTATGAAAAGGCTTATTCTTTTTTCTTTTTTTTTTTTTTACAAAGTAGGCAGCAATAAGCTAAGGCTAACATAGCATGTGAACAGAAGGCTGCTAGATTAGATCCCTGGACTGGCAAAGAAAATCAGAACAGAGAAAAGCATATTGTTTAACAAAACCTAGGCAACATAAATTAATTGTGAAATTGCAGTATTTAGCTGCACATTTCAGACATTCTTTGGTCATATTTAAGGTCAGTAAGTCCCCAGGCGTTGTTGCATTTGTATCCAGTAATTTTTTTGGTTTTGTTTTCCTCCAGAATAAGCAGAGCAATAGGCTGGCATTCAGCAGCATGTAAGCTGCAGCAAAAACAAACTGTATCTTAAATGACACCTCAGCTTTTGGGACCTTGGGGCAACAGCCACCTGACGGGAGTTATTTCAGGCATAAGGGAGTGTCAGTCAGTGCAAAACCACATACACACACACACACACCTCATTAGCACAGAGCTGTAGAGAAGTTGAGTAAGTGCGCTGTGTTCAGATGTTCACACACACTTTACTGGCTGTCAGAGCCCAACCTCACACAGCACTGTGGGACGAGAGGCTGCAGTCTGAGAAAGAAACTTTTACCATCTTGATTTCCAACATTATTAACGTGCAGTGCCGAAGACGGAGAGAAACCTTCCTTAGTCGGAGGAGTTGTAATGCCACAGACTTAGTAGGCGTGTTGTTGTGGGTTTTTTCCTTCTTTTTTATATTGTTTTGCAGGTTATCGAGAATGTGGCTGTGGAGCGAGGCAGAGGGCACAGACAGAGGCAAGAGGAAATTATAGGTTGGAAACTAGAGGCCAGAGGTGATGCGCTGGAGAAGAGCAGTGTTGTGGGAAGAGGAGAGATAAGACACTTAGGGGAGGAAAGAGTAAAAGACCAGCATCTGGAAGGGGAAAGAATGATAATGGAGTGAATGCAGAGGAATACCGAGGCGAGACCAGAGGCAAGGATAGAAAACAGAATAAGGCGCTTAAGGCTAATCAAGAGTTGCTAAGGCCTGGGATGGTCTTGTTTGTGGGGTGGTTGAAGCACAGAGGTCAGAGCAGGCCACTAACGTCAATAAGGCTGCTTGGAGGAGTGAAACCAGGTCAGGTTCTCTCCAACTCGTAGGACCCAATCTTACGCACGACGCGGCACAAAGCCCAACGCAAGTGTCTTTGCTAGTATAAGACCGATGCAGTTGTCAATATCCCGTCCAGCGCCCATGTTGTTAAAATAGCAAATGCACCTGCATCCATCTTTGCGCCCATTGGCATGCTGGTCTTACAGGGAGGTGTGTTCAGGTGAATTCTTGGTGTAGTGCTATTTTGAGGCATCGGGAAGTGATTGCGCCATTGACCAACAAAAAGTCTAAAGTCAATAGCGCAGCATTTCATTGTTATTTTAACAGAAAATTAGTAAAATATGCATAGTCCCGTGCACAGTGCGTGCACACTTTGTAACACACACACAGGGAAAGGCAGCAGCACACAAACATGCAAAAGATTAAAAATAAAAATATTACGGTGCAAATCCGCCATCATAATAGCAACGCGCTAAGGTACAAACTCGCCTGGCTTTTAAAGAGAATGGTAGATGACTCACGGGCCCTTTTTTCCACCATCAAACTAGCAAAAGTGGATTTGGACACGCCCTAAACGCACTTGCCCATAGGACCCATAATGTGCATTTGCTTATGGCAGTTTATCTATCTGAGATATTTAAACTTCAGTGTTTTATTTCCACAATCATATACAGTATCTCTCTGAGCTGGATTGGTTTTCCTTATATGTCATTTTTATTAGCACTATGTGTGTAATCCCAGCATCATGTACAGGTTTATGGAACCTTGTGATTTTACTCAAATGACTGCTGCTTTATCAGATTTGCAAGATTACGGTCTACTCTTCATTCTGTATGTTGACTCTCACTTAACAAGCACAGTCACTAAAAACAAAAATATTCATTGATAAACCATAGGGGAGACACTGCAGCACTGCTGCAACGGACAATCTGATAGCTGCCAAAAGTATCCCAAATTACATGTCAATCACAGCTCCAGTTTTGATCAAATCATAATGTCATTTGCGCGTTCAGAAAGTTTACTTTTGAAATTAATTAAAAGTGTCAACAATACTGTATCTCTCTGTATCTCTCTCATTTAACTGGTCATAATGAAACTAATGTAGTTCAAATAGAGTTTAAGCCCTGTTAGCAAAGAACTAATATTGGCCAGAGATTCTCATTTTATTAGACGTCTGATTTTTTTATGGTGCAATTTCTTTTTCATCATATTTTCACAAACTCCATCTTGCTCCTGTCAATAGCAGTTTGGTATCTCTAAAAGTTTTAAAGAGCCCCTATTATGCTTTTTGGGGATTTTTCCCGTCTGTATGTGTTATGTATTTATATTTGTGTAAAACCTTTTTCTCCTACAGAGAGCACTTTTTCCTCTAATGCCTAAAACGTCTTGTCCACATACCTATTTCAAATTCTTTAATAAGTGAGAAAGCCAGCCCAATTTTGTATATGTGCTGCCCATAGGTGTTGTTGCACAGCCCGCCCAGTGGCTTGTTTGAATTTAGTTGAACAATCACAACAGAGTGGGCCAGCTGACCAATCAAAGCAGACTGGGCTTTTAAGGAAGGCAATCAAGAGCTCAGACAGTCTGTTTCAGGCAAGCTTCCAAAAAGTGTGCATCCTATGGGGAGGTTCATAGGCCAAAAAGCTATCACCTTCCATTAGCATTACACTGAAGTGACGCCATTCATTTTGGCGTCACTTTGACAGCAAATAACTTTACATCTGAAGCGTTTACAGACTCTTTTTGTCCATTGTTTATTTCTAAAGAAACACGACAATGTATAAAAGGCTCCATTACCTTGTATCTCACATCCTGTCACAGCAGTTTTTATAAAAAATAGACTAAGGATTGGGTCATAACCACGTGAATTTCTGTTGCACAATAGATAAATTACCGTACAGTCAGGAGAAGCTCGCAGGTAATCGGGGGAACGTGGAAGCATACATTCAAAATGACAAAATAATTAATCTAAATACTTACTAAAAGTTGCTTCTGCTTCTACGCTCATGGACAGCTCCTACTACTGCTCTCTGTCTCTGCAAGATTGAATGACTCAGATTTCTGGGGCACAGCTACCGGAAGACTTACAACTACGTCGTCAAGTTCAGTTTGAGGCTGCGCAGCAATGCTCAGCCATCGACGGAAAAGTGCTTCTAATTGATTTCACCGGTCTCCGTGGAAGTCTACGATGTGGCTTTGTCCATTTCTTTAGATGTCTGTGGTTTCAGGTGGAGGCACTGCAGAAGTGGGCAGTATGAGAAACATAATGTGTTTTTTGAACATCAAAGCATGTAAACCTAAACCTAAACCCCAAGCCTCCAAATATGAATGGCTGAAAAGTAGATTTGATTATAAAAGGGGCCCTTTTAAATACATTTTTGTTGCAAAAAGTCTACTTTTTCAGAAATCTCTTCAAACAGGTTTCATGAAATACATGATCTATGTAGACTACATAGATCCTGTATCTCATTAAACTTAATGTAGTAGTATTTAATTGATTGCATTTGGTTCTAAACCCACTTTCTGCATGTTCTGCAGAGGGTGACTGCTGACGTGTTGGTATTCAGACGTGGTCCCTGTGCTTTACTCACATGTCCGGACTCATCAGTTTCTGCTGTAATCAGTAGTACTCTGACAGGAAAACAAGGGGTGTGTAGGGGAACGTGAAGCTAACTCAAATGAGAGGCCAGGGTAAACAGTGACAGGCCCAATTCCAGTTCCCAATCTCAGTGCAAATAGAGGTGAACAGGGGAGCACAGAGGCTTAACGAAGACATAGCAGCATCTGATCACAGCACCTCAGCGCGACGCCAGTGCACCAACTGGTCACAATAAAAGGATTTGGCACTGACTTTAATCTACAAGAAATGAAAAATTGTGGAGGGAAAAAAAAGACTAAAGAGGTTATCAAACAACTCATTTAATCCCTCCCAAAAGCCAAAGCACAAAGCTGTAAATGGCTTTGTTAAAAGAAAGAAAAAATAATTAATAAAAACACAGCACTATGCGCAATTATGTTGAAGGGATGTTGAATTCTTTTATTTGTTTGAAGGGTACGTTCAAAGTCACCACCCGTTTTCCAATGAAAGCCATCAGGGCACTCTCAAACCAAAGAAGAAACATGGTGGATAATGAAACTGTAGTTTTACTATAAAAGGATAAAGATTATGATTTCCCTACCCTTTTTAGCCAATTCCAGACGGGTGTCTTTTCAGTAGCTATACCTTTTAGCGAAAAATGTGAACGCTTTTAATATAATACTAAAACATTTTGATGGTATTGTTTAATTAAATTAGTTGGGGACTTTTTCAAGTAAATGTAGCCCTTAATTTAAGCGCCATAAGTCGTCAATGGCCCAACTGTGTGACGTCACCATCCTTTGAACTTTGTTCAAACTTTTCAAACGTTTTGGAGTTCTCATTTGCTGTGTATGGTTTCATTTTTTAAATATAGCGGGGATACGGGGAATAAAACTTTTGCAGAAGAAGGCCCTCCTGAACATGATTCTCCTGTATTAGCAAGGGGGAGGGAAGGAGAGTAAAGCCATAGTAGATCAAGTAGTCAGTCATTCACAGTTGTGTGTGCTTTCCGTGTTAGGGCAGTTTTAAGCAAATAGTAGTGAGGTTAACAACTGTATGTAATTCTTTTAGGAAAAAAAGCAAACATTTTCATTCCTTATAACATGACTGGACTGGATGACAGGATGATGTGTGGCAGCTCTGGCTCTTTATAGAAAACTTTAGAGAACTAGGATGAGGATGCAGCCCTGTATGCACTTGTGTTTGTGTTGACAGTGGCGATGAGTGTGTTGTCAATCCTTACTGATTTAGGGTGTGTTGCTTAAATGTACAATAATTGACTTAGAGCAGAGCTGAAATCAATGAAGAGTAGTCTGGGGTGGTTTGTGTGACTCTAGGTTTTACAGGAGTGAATGAGCAAGTCAGATCAATTTTATTTCTGGCCCAATATCAAAACCACAAATTTACCTCAAGGGACTTTACAATCCGTACAGCATATGGCAACCTCTGTGTTGGATAGGCATTAAACTCTACAAGCTTGTGTACATCAAAGCTTCAAGTTAAAGACATTAACTATGACTCCCATAAAACATACACTACTGAACTTATAATTTTGTGACGTACACCGCAGCGGTGGATGGAAGCTAAAGATGTTGGTGTTGAGAAAACAAAAAATAACACATTCTGCAGCTTAAATCAGTCCAAATTCTGGTAAAATTTTTGGTGAAATATGCAACTATGGCGCTGTGTATTGTCCTCAACTGTAACTTTGAAGCGTTTAGAATTTGTAGGATTTGTAGTATTTAGACCTGTCAAACAAACAAAATATGATTTTTCAGAAAATAAGTTAAAATATTTTAATTGGTGGCTATAACATAAACTTATAGGATCTGTACATCATCGGGGAAAGTCCTGTGTTCTTATAAGTTAAATTAAGGATATGGTTTAAAGAAATTAAATGGTTATAGAGAATGGAGAAATGGTGAACTTCCAAGAACAGTGGCTGCTCTCAACTGGCAACGTTGTGTTGTGTGTTCAAAATGGTGGACTAAAATAATATAAAGAATAAAATTGCAAGAAATTGATTATTAGAAAGGACGTTAAGAGCTTCATATCTGTGAATCAGCTCTATCTTGTTTTTCCTGAATGAATATAATAATATAATATGACATTGTCGTCCATAATATGAAACGATACACCAGCTTTTGCATGGGAAAACTAAAGTGAACTATATAATTATATTGTTATAGCTTAAGTGAATTTGTGGAACAAAGAAACTTGGTTTTGCACCAAATTATACTTGTGGAGGACCAGATGTGTGGTTATTGAGTATTACTCTATGCAGTACTTAATGTCGTAGCCCAATCTTTTTCACAGTCATCCTTCTATTTAACTGACTGCTTTGTTCACACCGCCGCAGAGTTTGTCAGAACTGCTGCTCTCTTCACAGTGCATCTGTGGGACTCAGTGCTCAGGCTATGTATACATGGGAGCACATCGCTCCTCTCATGTCATCAGCAGCTCTGTTTATCTAGCAGTGCCTGTGCAAGTTCCAGGACAGCATACAGCGGCTCCACCTGCACCACATTTGACTGTGTGAACTCCTCTCACACATTTCTGGCTTCAAAACTTTACAAAATCTCCACACACTGTGTGGACTTTTTGGATCGCATCGGTTTTCCATTGTCATCAGCAAGGGATTGGCTCACAAAGGGAGTACTGCAGCGAGTACTTGCCTAGGTCAAGAGCTATGCAGAATCTGAATAAGACACGTGCCAATTAAAGCCTCCTGCGCCTCGTCTCGGCCGAGATAATTCACTTAACCCCGGACTCGCGGCTAACAGGTAGCATTTGCTTGCACATCATTCCTTATGCAAGCTGCCAGAACTTGTCCTCTACGTGGTATGAAAACAAGTCGCATCCCACCACCACAACACACAGCTCTCTGACTCTCTGTTTCCATGGAAATCTGCCCTGGGAAGACTTTGCATCTTGTAACCTTGAAAGTACCCCGGTAGCATCAACTGTAAGAATATATTGTTGTCAAAATGAATTGACAACAATATAATATTTACCCACCTGCTGTGTTCAGTGCCCAGCATTCGCAGCATGAGAAAAATAATTTGAAGATTGCACAGAAAAGGAAGCCCAAGATTGGAGCAAATTAAAAAACTTGGGGCTAATTTTTATAGTTACCCCCTTTATTACCCCACAGAGACAGTTTCTCTTTATCATTAAATGCAGTTTCTTGTTTTTTTTGGCTCTGTGTAGAGGGTTATATTCCTAAAGCAATATACAGCATGTCCATTTAAAGGGGAAAAAATCCTCAGTTTCATCATTTAATAGCTCTGAGATGTAGCAGATCCTTTCTGTAAAACGTCTTCAAAACAACATAAAAGATAACCCCAGTGTTTTTTGAAATGTCACACAATTTTATACATTTTAAATGATATCTTTACAAAACATATTTAATCCAGTACTATACATATACACCACTTTGTAATGTAACATTTTAACCCATTCACAAACTCATACATTGGAGGGATGATGAAAGGGACGATGTATGAGCCATGCAGCTGCAATATCTCAGAAAAGGAGAGCAAAGTGCACCACAGCACCTCGTCATGAATATAGTCTTCTACCAAGCTCAGTTTTTAATCTCACTGAATGATGATGAAGCCTTTGTATGTTTAGCCTGCGCTGTGCCACAGACAATCATGAGCCAAACCATGTGTTATTTATAGTGCATACATACATGCAAGGCTTTAATGTAGCGGGGGTTGGAGAAAGTGTGCTCTTTTTCATTTGAATTTCAACTAATGAGAGAACGCATCCCTGCTGAGTCTTCCCAACACATGACCATATGTGGTGTCAGAGGCGTAAGGGAATGTAAACATGGCATTTTGAACCTCATGTAATTTATGGATTTCACAAATAACTTTATCCTTGTGTGCACCCTCTGAGGGGCAGTACAAAGGAATTAAGGATGTTAAGGAGGTCAGGAGAATGTCATGATGAGGTTAAGGTGGGGAGCTCGAGAGGCAGGTTAACACACCGCTGGTTAGCAAGCCACTGTTTATGAAATTACATTGTCCTTTATCATAAAAATGGCCACACATAACACAATTTTTTTCGTTGAAAGCTACACAAGCTTTGAATGCAGTCCTTAAACTGTTATTGTTAACAACTCACAATCTCACACCCTCTCTCACTTCCCATCAGGCTCTCGTAAATGTACTATAAATTAGAAATTGTATGCATGGGGATTTTTTTGCGACGGTTTTTTCAAAATCAATTCCTTTCCCTAGACTCAATATCTATGTTTTGTTTTACCGATGATTCACCTAAACATTTTCTGTTTATACAGTACCTCTGACTACATCACTTCTGATACATCATATCCTTTTCCAGCAAAACTGACCGAAAGCAGAAAATGCAGAAAACCCATGTTGTCCTTCTTTACAAAGGAAATAAATGTCGGACTGACTGAATGACATGTGATGTGCATTCTTCTTAGAAAACAATTAGTTAATACAGATTAAATCGACAATCGGCGAATAAACCTATAAATTGAAACTATAAAGTCACACTCCCATATCATCGCAATATAACACCTCATTAACTACAACAGAGCTTTAAAGAAGCATGGTCATCTATGAAATTGATCCACCTTTACTGATCAGCAGAAGGAACTGCAGCAACAAAAAGTCTGCAATTAATCATCCTGTGCTTGAAACAAACAACAAACGCAGACTAATAAGGTGTAATTAGAACATAAAGCCAGACATAGAAATGTCAAATGAATAGAGAAGGTGCCACCATGCAAAATGCAGCAATAATGAAACAGCTTTGTCATCTGGCCTGAGAAGAAGACATTTCAGCTTTGATGCTTTGTGACCTTTGTAGGTGGCATGTCTTCTTATTGCTCATGGCGCTGTGCTCCGTCAAAGATTAGTTCAGTAGGTAAGAGGAGGAGAGTGGGAATTCCAGTGACTGATGAGTCCATTTTTGGAAATAATATAGTGAAAAGTTTTCATTGCCAGATAGCTCATCACCTGGAGGCCTACCAACTCCACTTTAGATACATTACAGTAATTGTGTGCTGTGGGTTAAAAAGACATAGCTAACACAGTATCATCAGCAAAATCTCCTTACAGTAAAATTATTATGGATAATTTTTTATTGACAATTGATCACGACTACTTTTATATGAAACAGATTGCTCACAGTAACAAACCCCTTAAGGATTCATCTTCTAGAAAATGTTTTAGCATTGTATGTTTTAGCATTTTTTTTGTTTTTAACTTTAGTGTTTTGTTTCAGTCTCACTGCTCTAATGCAGCTATTATCAGGAGCAAAAAAATCTGAAAAAGCCACTGTACACTATAACTACCCAGCAAGGGACCGTGTACAGACACGGTTAGTGACTAGCTGGTGAACACAGTGGAGCATTTAGCAGCTAAAGAGCCAGATATTTCCCTCAGGAGTTGGCGGAGGAGTGTAGAGGGGAGTGAATATTGGTCTTACATTCACCAGAGGGCCAGAAACTTCAAATGATAATAATGCTGCTCTGTATCAGCTGGATGTGTGAATAAGCAGCTGATTGCTAACACGATTGCCATATCAACTTAAAAGGTGATAATTATGTCAGTATTGTGGTCACAGTTTATTTCTGCTGCCCCCAAGTGGCCAGTTATGGCAAGTTTAAAGTATGTAGCATAAAGTAAAGGTAATCACTCATTCAGTATCCAAATGGCCCCTGTGTGTGTTATAATATTATATGTTTAAATATTATGATGGAGATGCATTAATGTGATTAATATAAGCAGCATGTCAATATCATACATGGAGATAATATCAGTAACTTCACGGTTGAGTATTTAAACCAATGCATCATTTTTTATAAAATCATCGCATGTTTTGTTTTTAAAATGTTGATCTGCAAAGTAAGTAGTGACTATAGATTTTACAGACATTTAACATGGTAAAAAGTGCATAAAGTACATTCATGCTAGTATAAACTCGCATGAAACCTCAGAGTTTTAGTCTGGCGGAGGACATTTGTTGAGATCTGAGGAGCAGTTAACCATAGTCCTCATAAATCCACTAGAGTTTAGAATGCCAACACAAAGAAAGCGAATGGTAACGAACATCCAGCCGAAAGAGGGACACCCGGCGGAATTTCCGTCAACCCCGGAGCAATCCCAGATGTGGATGTGGACTACTCAGCACATGGCCTATTGTAATTGACTCATAGGCCTCTGATTGGAGAGTTTCACATGCAGCAATTCAGATTTTGTATTTAAAACTGTAATTAGTCAAATTAGAGAACATGTCTATTGGCATTAATCTCTCTTTATACTAAATCTTACTGATTGAGTCTGGTATGGCGTCATGGTTCTTACTACTGAAACAGGAGGAAGAATCTGTTTGTCCTGGTTTGTTTGTTTCATTTACAGATCAAAGATGCGTTATTGATTAATTCTTGGCCAAATCTGTGCTTACGTGAGTTGTGAACACTTACAAAATCCTCAAAGCTTCTGGGCCTGCCTTAGCAACACAAGAAACCCCTCAGATGAGGATACACACAAATATTTGATGGACCGTGTTTGGTGTTTCAAGAGCCTTAGCAGGCATGTCTTCAATCCTGAATCACTGATTCCTCACCCATCACCTCCTCCTCCTCCTACCCAGCACCTGCTCTCTCTGGCCAAGTCCTGGAGGATTTCTGCACCAACCAAAATTGTTTTATCTCTTACCACAACAAGTTAAGACATCAATGGACCAGAGCTTAAAACCTAATACCTCTGTTCTCAAGCGTTTTTCCTCTGATAAACCACCCCAGCATGCCACAGCCCTCTGTTCCCACACAGAGTCAAGAGGAGGAGGAGCATGTGTGTAGAGTGTAGGTGTGGGTGGTTTGTTGGGTAAAGAGGGGAGTGCAGCTGGTTGGGGTCACAGTGGCTCAGTGAGCTGAATGACTAATGAAAGGTTTATGGTGGAGCAGCATGGCTGCCTAGTCAGAGTAGTGGGCTCTGGGAGGACACGCCTCGTCTGGCTTCTAGCACCCTCCTGGGCTGTCTCCGGTTTACACCAGGCGTTTAACAAGTTTTTGCAGAACATAGGGCCCACAATCCTTCACTTAACAAGCTCATTATTTCACATCTCTTTATCCTTTGCTCCTCCTCGGCGGCGGTGGCCGGGAAAAGGATGTTTGATGTGTGTCTCTGTTAAAAAGTTGTACAAGGGTCTTTGAGAGATAAGGATGATAATGGATCCGCTAATGATGTGGCCCTTGCTTATATGGATCCTTGCAGTAATGCTGGGTCGTCTGCATGAATATTCAGAGGCTTTGTCTCTGAGAGGGAAGTGGATGCTCAAGGTTACTTTAGAGGGCAACAGAGGACGATGAGGCTCTAGAGCCGATTCTGCTTTTATATTAGCTTCCGTCATCCGCAAAATGAAAGAAAAATACCTGAAAATCAAAGCAGAAGTTATCAAAGGAACTATTTTGATGTATTTCATTTTCATTTATGTATATAGGACAAGACACATTAATCAACATTTGTGGAAATGTGCCAGTGCAGCCGGCTAATTTTCAAGTGTAGTTCTTTGGCCAGATGTTTGGAGACCAGATCAACACGAAACAACTAGACATTAACTCAGGTTGAAATGTACAGACAGAAGTCATTAAGAGACCCTAAAGCCAAAGGAAGCTAGAGCAACAAAACAAGTTTTCTCAAGAAAAAACAAAGAAAAAAAAGTAGCAATACAATATACCCCAGCATCACAGATTTTCTTGAAACGTGCAACCATTTAAAGCAGTAATAAGCAATGACACCCCCTCCTCCCATTTATTCTCAGTATCTCCATTAGGGCTGCAGAGAATCCTGCATTCCAAAGTATACAGTAACCACACATCTCTCGCAGCCAACTTCCTAATTATACCTTGGGAGAAACTTTAATATTTTATTATTAGATTATTTACAATTGATTTCTTAAAAAAACGTGGCTACTGTAACTACTATATCTATATTTGGAATTACAATGATTAATTGTCTGCATCTCACAGGATGAAACCTCAGTATTCACAATTTATCACAGTTTCAGCGTGCAGCAGTAAAAATCAATACCATAGTTATACTGAGTGGAATTGACTGGGTGTGAAATTGCAATCAAACGGCAACTATTACCCTCAACCAAATAGATACTACAGAGAAAATGATGTTTACAAATCCCGCTGAAATTCAGTTTACATTGTTATATTACTTGTTTCAGTTGTCCTCGATCTTGGAAAAATGTTCCTCTCATGAAATGTAATTTGGGCTTCCTACTTGAGAGAGTGATGCATTTTCAGAGACAGATTTCATTCACTTTTTGTAACAGATTTTGAAGCCTAGATTTATCAAATCAAATCAAGCCATGTCAGATTCATTTTTAAAACAACTTTAACAAAACACACTGTTGTCACAGAACAACTGAGTGTCCTGTATTCTCAGTTCAATGCCTTGGAATTGAATCTAAGTGAACCTTTTTCCCTGTTTCTCTAAGCTTTTTCCTTTAAATAATAATAATACATTTTATTTGTATTGCACTTTACATTGCAGCAATCTCAAAGTTAATATATAATGCAATTTACTTTACATTTCAGCAATCTCAAAGTTAATATAATAATGCAATTTACTTTACATTTCAGCAATCTAAAAAGTGCATATAATAATGCAATGAATCAAAATAAAAGAAGTTGATAATTAAAAAATAAAAAGATCAAGGTCAATAAATAGTTAAGAGGAAAAACAATAAAATAAGTTTAGTAAAAAGCTTTTTTTTTTAAAGATATGTGAATAAATTATATAAATAAATGTCAAATATCCAACTATATACATGTGTATACATTGCATCAAACTTTTTTTATCCTGAATTCTGTCAGTGGTTCAGCCGACCTGGCACAATAAAGGGTTTGTTAAAGAAGTCCGGCACACCGTCCATTACGCCTTGCAGTAAAGGGTTTAAAATGTTACTCTGCTTGAAGGTGTGACATGGAATGGGAAAGTGTGACAGTATTGATATCAATAGCTGTGACAAACTTGTAGCAACGGCCAGACAAAACACCTCTTAGAAGGAACCAATTAAACCTTTGGAGATTTCAATTACCACTGTGATGGGCTTTTCAAGATCAATAACTAAGCGTGTATCTTGACAAGATAGTCAGGGCTACAAGGGGCTCGCGTGCCGCTCCATCAGTTTAGAACAGCAGACTGTAACCGTTGCTGCTGTGGACGCGTTTCCCTGGGGATGCCATCCGTGTGTGTGTTGATAAATATTCATGTGTTTCACATGATTTGCAAATGTAAACTGATATCAAGAGATACACATCCTACATGAGCTATCATTAGGAGGTTATGAGATCAAATAGGACAGCAACACCAACACAACAAGATTAGAAAATGTCACACGCCACCTCCTCAGCCCACTCCCCTTTCGTTTTCCTCCTGCGCTTCTTCCTCCCGTGTCTCGTTCAGAAGAATGGAGACAAGGAAAAGATTCCCCGCACAGAGCCAGGCAGCAACACAGAGCTCTCCAGTGCATACTAATCTAAAACAACATTGCATCTGGGCAACGCGTTCTATTCCCTCCCCACTGAGGCGTGTTTAAGTGTGAGATAGGGCTCTGCAGATCTCATCACTTAGGCAAGGTTGTGGCCTGCATCAACAGCCCTCCCCCGCACCCCTTGTGCAGGTTCCAATCACTTCCACCCTCAAATTGGAAGTGACAGGCCACTCAGGCAGAGGTGTCTTCGCTACCCCCATCAGCAGCCATGCAGCCCCACTCAGAGCTGTCAGCCTGATTATATATCAGCAGGATTGGGGGACCCAAGTAAAGGAGATGTCCAGCTGGAGACAGACCACTAAACACGTCGTCTGTCCGGCTGCCGCACATCTGCCAATACCTACCACCTGTCCCCAAGGCTGCCAGTCTGCCACAAAACCAATCTATGTGTCTCTATCGTTCTCTTGCTGTCCTCAAACAACATCTTGCTGTGTCTTATTGTCTTTCCTCTGGTCTGAAAACTATACCTTCTCTATTTGCTGCCTCTGTTTATTTCTTTCCTCCTTCCTTCCTTGCCTTTTTCATGTGCTGTTTCCCCTGTCTCGTCCTCACTACTTGCTACTGGGAGCACAACTCATTTACCAACTTTGTATGCTTGTGGATGCTCATTACACATATAGAGCTACCTGTCTTGCCTCTGTGGACTAGCAGAGCAGTGGTGATTATCCCGGGGATCAAAAGCAGCTATTAAGTGATAGGAAGCGTTAAATAATTGGGAGCCTCTGATGCATCGAGGGCGCCTAACTCTTTTCTACAAAGACAAAAATACATGTTGTTTCCTAAGTGCTGATTTTCTTGTCTGTTTTCTCTTCTCTTTCCCCAGGCGTAAAGCTTGGAAGCACTCAACGGCAGTCCAGAGAGGTAAATATTTACTCCAATTCTCTTAAAACTCAGATCCACAGGTTGCTCCCAACTGTTATCTATTGCAAAAAGTGATTGTCAGCTGTGTACCTCTCAGCGTGTCTGATAGTATCTGTGTAGAGAGGCTGACCTCCCACAGTCAGACTTTACTGAGTAAACTGTCCAAGTCAAACCAGGCCTAGGTTCCTGGAAGTGTAATCACGCCTAGTTTTTTTGTTAAAATCCTCCACAGTTGAAGCTGCCTTTTGTGTATTTATCTTGCTGGCTAGTTTACATCCATTATTCAAGAATGACAAACCAGCATGTATAAACAAATGTCACATGTATTTTAAGAATCTCATTAATTACATTAGACTTGTCCAGCATTAGTAGCTACTGGAAAACCGCAACAACTAACTACTATGATTATCCATCCCTTGGTACCCGTACAGCTCTGCATTTTAAAGCCAGTTCCTGTGTTGTTAGACAGTTATTTGCACAAGAACAAGTTTCTAGGGAATTGTTCTCTTGTGCCCAAACAAAACTAAATTAAAGCTTCAAGGTTGGAACAAACACTTGCAGTGGTTACAAATGTGTCCTAAATTGCCACACATCATTAGTCATGGATAGCTACAAGGGTCAGATAGATAAAATTAGAAGAGAAAGCCACATCTTACTCGACTCCAAGACAATCCATAAACAAGGTTTCTATGTCAGACATGCAGCGAGCGTGCTACCGTGTCTGCTCTCAGCTGACCCCGGCGTGCACTCGTCACTGCTGTGATCATCAGCACAAAGGAGTGACTTGCATCTGAGCAAACCCTGAATAACGGGATGTCTGGTGTATAGGTTGCTGCCCCGTGCTCGCCTTGCACATTAAATAGATAGGGTGGAGCCGCCCCCTCCTGCAGTTGTCCCTGCACATGAACGAATATGGCCATTTAAGTCAGGAGGGGGATGAGCCAGGATTCATAATGGACTCATCACCTTGTCTGTTGTAAAATTAAAATTATACATCCAGTCCATTGGCTTTATGATGCCATTACAGCATTTAATTGAAATAAAATGTCAGAATGCATAATGGCCTTGGGCATCATCTGATGGTAATCAGGCAGTAGATGATTCTAATTTACATTCCCCATTAAGTGTTTATAAGACAGTTATTTGATACAGCTCAGTTTATTGATAGGTCATGAATGGCATTGGGTAGTGTGTGACATTTGTGTGTAACAAAGTCAGAACTTTGTTTAAGGTGTAGTGAAACAGCACCATCAAGTGGCCTATTTGACCACTTAAGACAGCATGTGGTTGTTTCTGGTAACACAGCTCAGATTTACCACCCCATTAGGTACAAAGCATAAATTCTATTTTCTTGCACATATATCCTCGTTGTCATCTGAAAATGTTGCTGTTTGTTTGGTCTGAATACATTTCTGTTACTGTTTACTACAACCCATCTTTTTGTTGTTTTGTAGACTCTTTCTATGCAAGACAGAGAGAGAGGCAAATCTGACAATTATCAACACATACAAGAAACAGAAGGCATCTTGTCCAGCCCAATCCCTCCAATGCAGTTCCCACACTTTGAGGAAAGTACACAGACGGCCACCCTTGGGTCTCGGGAGCAGAACAGACAGACGGCCATCCCTGGGTCTCGAGAGCAGAGTAGACAGATGCTCATCACTTGGTCTCGGGAGCAGGACATAAACTCCCTTCATGTCTCCAAAAGACACCGCAAGCTGCTGAAAACAAGTCCCCCAATACATCACATCACCAAAAAGGATTCCTCATCCTCTTCTTCCCCCTCGTCCTCTTCTTCTTCCTCCTCCTCATCCTCAGTTTCCTTCCCTTCTGTTTCTGGCTCTTCTATCCTTGACAGGTGGAAAAAGCTTGCCGATATTCAGGTTGCACGCCGGCAACTGATGAAGGAGATCTGTGCCAAGTACAAAAGCAACATCTCCAAGACCATAACAGGTCATCATGTGAAAAACCTCTTTGTGGAGGACAAGTACAAGTTGTTGTACTGCCAGGTGCCGAAGGCGGGCTGTTCCAACTGGAAGAGGACCCTGATGGTGCTGGCAGGCATGGCCCCCAATGCTCAGAGCATTAAACACGACACAGTCCACGACGGCAACCATCTCAGGGAGCTTAGAACCTTTGACCACAAGGGAATCATGCACCGTCTGGAGACCTACACCAAAGTCATGTTTGTCCGGGAGCCTTTAGAGAGAATAGTGTCAGCTTATAGGGACAAGTTTGAAAATCCTAACGACTACTACCACAACCTGTTTGGGAAACCAATCATCTCCAAGTACAGGGCAAACCCATCCGTTGAAGCCCTAAAGACAGGCAATGGGGTCACGTTCAAGGAGTTTGTCCAGTACCTGTTGGATGTCCATCGGCCTGTGGGAATGGACATCCACTGGGAGCAGGCCCACCAGCTCTGCAACCCTTGTCTCATAGACTATGACTTCATCGGCAAGTTTGAGAGCATGGAGGAAGAGTCCAACTTTCTCCTGCGATTGACTGGGGCACCACCCAATGTCAAGCTGCCCAGTTTTAAAGATAGGAACCCAACTGACAAGAGAACCTCTACGGAGATCACAGAAAAATACTTTTCACAGGTCAGCACGTCAGAGAGACAGCGGATCTATGACTTCTACTACACAGACTATCTGATGTTTAACTACACAAAGCCTTTTAAAGATTTATATTGACTGACTCTAATCAGCTCTTGAAATACATTTCCCATCTACATCTCTACCATGATAGTACTAACATCAAGATGCTGACTCGCATGCTCACATGGATCTTTGCATCAAAGCAGACAGATCAGACTAAACCTCCTCTGATTTTGCTTTTAATGGATACATTTCTACCAGATAATCTCAATTTTCAGACAGATATGAGAAGAGATGAAACGTTAATGTGATACCAAATATTTTAAATTGGCCTAAAATGGTAATTGGTTATTTATTCAATGCTAGCACATGGTGAGGTAGAAAATTAAAATTATAAATGTTATGTTTCTAAAAAATAAATAAAAGTGTATTATTGTTCAACTGGCTTTAAATTATGGTATGCCTTACTGGAAGTCAAATAGGATTTGCAAATTAGTTTTATGGTTTGATTTAACATAGGCACCATCTGGGTGCAATTTAATATAGGTTCTACTCACATTGCTAAAGCCACAAGTGATTTCACTATACAGAAAAGTATGCTATGTAAGCCCCTATCACCTACCTTTAGAATAATGATATCACAACATTTATATATACAGTAATATATAGTTTCTCTAGTCCTTCGTTGACCTCAGATAAAGATCAAGTAATGATCACCACCATGTACTGTGATTTGTAGTGATCACCACCATGTACTGTGATTTGTTCATCTGGGGTCGCTGCATTTTAATTGTACAGTAATTTAATTGATAGATTTGCATTTACTATTTGACTTACATCCGGATTAGGCATCAGTATACCTCTATGTATCAGTGCATACTAATACAGATATTTCATGTAAATGGTTTTACTAAGCATAAACCATAGCAAAATTAAAAACTATATATAGTATAAATATTTAAAATGTGTCACGTGTTGCCCACTCTAAAGCTGTGTGCATTTATTGTAGCATTTTTGTATTTCTAACTCGGTTGGTTAGGTTTGTTGGGAGGACATCCAGTTATTTGCAGGGTACAAAGTTTTGCTGACAATGCCTCCCAACGCCTGCGAACCAAGACTTACTAATCATTCCGTTTTAGAGCCTGTTGATGGAGTTGGCAAGCAAATTGGTATAAGTCAACAAAAACAACACAAAAACAGATGTTAACACTTTGTATTATGACAGTCTGTATGGTTTGGACACTTTTGAGGACGAGAAAATTAACAGAGTTTGCCCAAACTTCTCCATCTATCACACTAAACACCCCCTGAACTGTTATCACGTACAAATCTCACACTTTCAGTAACTCCATAGCGTCTGTATTTATCACATCTACTCCACAACACCATATAGGCTTTTTTCGGACACTACTGTGTACAATTGTACAAAGTATAATGGGCATTCAGATGACTATATATTTTTCTATGTATTTCTAAAAAAATATCTATATATACTGTACATTCAGTGCTTATGGTGAAAGTAGGTTTATTTCCTTTTTGATGTCATTTGTTCTGTAATAACCGTGTAGAGTTGTTGTGAAACAGAAGAGTTACTTTCCAAAATAAAATATCCACCAGCTAAAAACCAGAAGTATTACTCTCAAGAAACTAAATGATTGAAAAATCTTTGCGGTGCCATTTAAAGTGCAGAGGATAACTTAAATAGTTTGATTGATGAATTGATACAAGTCGGTGCTTTAGAGGTAGTTAAATATTGTTTTTGATGACAATGGATGTATTCATTTTTGGAAATTAGCTCTTCAATTACTTCTGTTTGGTCTCTCTATATGATAATAGACCCTGTACAGGCGAGCTGCATTCCACCTAGTTACTCATCCTGGCTAATGACATTTTTACCCATAGCAACTCCTCTATGTGCGTGTGTGTGGTACTGAAAGAGCTTTGCAATCTTTTTCCTGCATTTTTTGGAAACATACGCACATTGCTAAAAGACACAAATTAAGGGAAAACTATCCTGTGTGTAACATTACTTAACATTACAAATTAAGGGAAAACTATCCTGTGTGTAACATTACTTAATAAAATCCAAGACACCAACCCAGCTGGTACTAAAGTCAGAAAAGCTTTTTTCATAAGTACGGTCAGAGCACATAACGATGCGCTCTAGTGAAAACTCCACAGAGACTGGCAATTCTTACTTCCTGAGCACTCAAATCTTTCTTTTTATTAAATTAGGGCTCTATAATAACCCTTTCTAACATTAAACATGTCCAAGATACAAAAAAATGTAACATTGGGTAAAAAGGAATGGACCCACTCATCAGATAATTGCACACAGGAAATCTCCAAGATTATATTGACTTAATAGAGACCTCAGACAGAAAGTTGGGTTTAAGTGAATACACATAACTGTGACACCAAAATAGTTGTGGCAAATATATGCTTAAATTTACAGAGAAATACCTTTTTGATAGACAAAATACAGAGTAAAACCGCTTTGGTCCCCCCTACAGGTTGTCATATTGGAACTACAGCTCGCGCAGCTGTAATTCTAAGGAGACCACTTGTAGGGGGGACAGAAGCTACGGCCAGTACAAGCTGTAGTTCCAATGAGAAAACCTGCAGGGGGACCGAAGAGGGAACAGTTACATAGTGTTGCTTGAAATCAAAATCACAAGTCTGACTACAACCAAAGTGGGTAGCAGTGTATTTTTAAAGAGGGCGCGTTGCAAA
This sequence comes from Etheostoma spectabile, assembly GCF_008692095.1. Classification (NCBI taxonomy): domain Eukaryota; kingdom Metazoa; phylum Chordata; class Actinopteri; order Perciformes; family Percidae; genus Etheostoma; species Etheostoma spectabile. Next base: position 27,458,647 of record NC_045733.1, on the reverse strand, counting down.
AATTAACTTTGTTTATTTTGATGCTACAACAACCTATGGTTAGACTCCTGTAACGTAGCACTCACTATTCAGCTATACACTTTACAGCTCACTGAAAATGTGTTTTATGTAACAAAATACTTTATAAAGAGACATAATTGCCTATGAGTAAGGGGAAATTGATATTATTTAAATCTATACACACTATAACCAACTTTTGAACAACTTTAACAATTTTGGTGGTAGTAACGTTTCACGATGATGGTAATTGTATGAACTTTTGTCGGTATACTGTGTTGGCTTTTGCAATTCCAAAATCTTTGCTTAGGTTGTGGTTGGATTCTATGTAGGTATAGCCAATATCTGTCCAAAACAGCTACTGCATTATAATGAGTATTACTCTGCTAAAACTCTGTCCGTCCATCCCCACTAATAAAGCTTTTACTCTTGGTATGTGGGTGTATGGACAGATTTATCAAAAGCGTAATTACAGTAACAAGTGAATGTATAACTGTTTATTGTTGGTGCAAAAGTGTATGATCTTAAGCCCTTTGCCTTATTTTACACTACAAATCAAATGGTGTATTTCAGGAAGACATTCTTCAGGAGATTATTATGTCTGACTAATGAGTGTCTACTAATAAATTGTCTTTAGCATTTTTATTGCGTGTTTTCTTGCAGTTGCGTTGTTAGTTTGGTTGTCTGAAGTCCAGTGTAGTTTCTGAACTTTGGATAGTCAGTTAACGACTTAATGAACTCCAGGATAAGAATCAGTAGTGCAGGGCTTTGCCTTTGGCTCATTGTTTGTGGGTACATTTGTATTTCAAAATTCAAGATTTCTTTGTCATACCCTTTTCATTCTTAAGTTTTTAAATGAGTAACAATAAAACAACTAATTGTCTGCAGCAGTGCTTTGGGCTCTGGGAGCCTGTAGGCACAGCAGTGTTTCGAATTAAAGGCTAATGCCAGCATGCTAACATGCTCACAATGACAATGTTAACTCGCTGATGTCAGGTATAATGTATACCAATGTTCAGCACATAGTGCAGCTGATGAGATGCCACTGCTTTTCCAGGTATTTAACCCTTGTGTTGTCCTCGGGTCAAATTGACCCATTTCAAATTTTTTACAATTTTTACAACAAGAAAAATGGTACAAGTTACATTTTTCTACCTGAAAATCAATGGCCTTACCTCATTTTCTGTGATGAACATGTATTCCTGACTCAATTCAGAAAATTATTCTGGATATGACCACTTATTTTTTATTTACATTATAATCTTATGACAAAAATCCCACTTCCACTTTTAATTGTGTTCTAGTAGAGACTGACTGCATTCCCTAAACATATATGTTATCTCAATTGTTTGAAATTGATATAAAGACAATATTTGTTAATAGATCATGAAGTAACATTTTATTTCAGAATTGTTTTTAAAACCCCAAATAAGTCACGGGTCAGTGTGACCCAAGGATTACAAGAGGGTCCCGAAAGTGAAGACACTACAAGTGTTAAACCAAAGTAAGTTCAAATTTCAACCTGATGTTGGTGCTCAATGAAAAGTCAGGGGATCATCAAAGTTACAATTCATCCTGTACCAAATGCCATGGTAATCCATCCACTAGTTGTTGAAACATTTCCTTTGAATCCACAAATTTCAACCTCTTGGTGGTGCAGGAGGAGAAGTAGAATACATTGTCTGAGAACTATGAAAGTCTGTTACACAATATCTGTCAATCCATTTTGTCAGAGAAATGGATTTGAGATGGGGTGAAGTCTCCGATTTTGATGACAAAAAAGAAATGACTTAAGACTTGACTTGGACTTGTAGGCATAATGACCTGGATGACTTGCATCAGGCAAGCATGCTTTCAGTGTGACAATTTTATCTTTTTCCCTTAAAAAGATTGTTATGTGTCATCAGTCTGTGATGTTTGCCGGGGGGGATTTTGTGATCATTTGCACCCAGTTCCTCCAGTCTGCCTCACCTACTTCTACTTCATGTTGTGGTTTCAAACATTTCCCAGGATGGCCTTTGAAGAATTCCAGAGAATTTCTTCTTTCATCCAGCTGTTTGGTTTTATATGAGGGAGTAAAGAGAAGCAACAATATAGCAGCACAGTTTTCAGTTTTCCAGATCTGCTTCTTACTATTATGTTTTATAGCCACAACAAAGACAGTGTTGACTAAAACTCACCGTGGTTCCTGCCTGCTCTGTGATTGATTCCTCAGTGATTGATTCCTTAGCATTGGTACTAACGCTAGCTTTTTACTATCGACAAGATCTTATGATGACTAACATGTTAGCAGACACTTATTTAAAGTTACGCATTCATCCAGCAGAATCAAAGCAACATGACCATCCCATTGGAGTCCTCTCAATTCTGTCCTAGCAGTTGTGTCCTAACAATGCTTAGGCAGATAGCAAACAAGGCAATGAATGAAGCTGGTTTGACGTCTTCTTAAGATGGAGATTTATTGAAGAGTTCACTCCAAGCATTTTTTTTTCTTATTATAAAACTAATTCTAAAAATAGAATTACTAAATAGCCAAATAATCTTTTCACATTTTCATACGCACAAATTAGCCTGTGCTAGCGCTAGCATAGCTTACATGAAGAAAAAGAATGAGCTACGCTAACATGAAATTCCATCTTAATAACTATTATATTTCTGCATACATATTCACATAAGTGTTAATTATGATATCTACATCTACAACAACCAAAAGTTCCAAGGATCCGACATGAATAGAACAGCCATACAGCAGTAGTTCACCATTTGACACGTGTGGGAACTAAACTCATCCGCTAGTTAACAACAGTAACAATACAAAATGCACTACCCATTATTCGCCACTAGGCAATGCACTCGCACCAACAATGATGCACAGCAGCCTGGTAAGGCACACTCAAAAACAATTAAATTCACGTTTACATTTCTCAACCAGAACACTCTCTGTTGACTGTCCATTCACTGAGCAAAGAAGGCCAGATATTTTTTGCTTGCTAGATGTTTGACTGTTCCAATTTTCACTCTACAGTTAGCGTAAATGTGGGTGTCAAGCAACTCAACCAGACAACTTTGGGAAACCAAAACAGTGAGCAGGTGTATGAGCAAGTGGCTGAAAGGTACAGAGCAGACTTATAGGGTTGATTCTAAATGGAATGAGCGGTACAAAGAAAGTCTTTCACATAACAAAGGTCCTAAAATAGTGAAACTTATAGTAAAGCTTAATGGGATTTTTATTGACTTTGTTATGTGTATTAAACCACAACACAAGCAAGACAGAAATAGCTTGCGTACATGATTTATCCAGCAAAAATCACGTGAAACAACTCATGGCTTTGGAGGTATTTCATAACCCTTTTAAAACCTCTGTTGCACCAGGTAAGAGTCACTAAACAGAATTACTCATCAGATTTAAAATTGTGCAGTACATATAGATAGATAGATAGATAGATAGATAGATAGGTAGATACAGCACTTTATTAATACCAGCAGGAAAGTTAAACCTTTCAGCAGCTTAGAGCAAAAAAGCATAAAACACAAACAAAAAACATAAATGAGTGAAGAAAACTCTACAATACTTATCAACAATAAACACTCATCAACAATAACTTAAATAAGTGGGATCATGTGTACTGTACATGTGCTACCTTGGTAACTATATGTTTATATCCATACATGATTTAACCTAACATTTTCAGCAGTTCACTATGTTACCTTGTTCACCAAAAACTGGTCTGCCAGCCTAGCATGACATGTCTTTTTCACAGCACCACTGCACAACTACTTGACTTTAAGCATTAGGTATGTGCATCATATCTGGAGAAATATTAACCCACTTGTGCTTACAAACAAGAAGACTTTAGCTTGTGTTCAGCTCTACTGCCGGATTTATTCTGACCTATAGTTCCACAATGAAGTGCACTATGACTTTTTGACCTTTGCTGCATATTATGCATGTCCTGTTTTTTTCTAAAGTTTACATTTACACGTTAATATGCACATAAAAAGAAGCCAGTTGGGATTTATCCAGCTGAGGGTAAATAACCTCACATCACCTCATAAACCCACACATTTGAAAATAACTCAGCAACATTTCATGTGTGGAAGTGAAACTTTTCATTTTGAGATCTAAGTGCCTTTCAAATTGGTGCTTTTATTCTTCCATCCTACACAGTCTAGTGGTGCCTATTCTGAAAGAAATGATTTGCTTCATTTCCATTCTGCGATTAGATCAGAGTAGAGACCGTATAGCGCCTGAATATGCACTAATTTGTATTATTCTCACACGCTCTACATACACTTAAAAGGGAGACAGAAATCTGTCACAGCAGCATTTTTCATACTAGCATTTTGCCTTCCAAAATGATTATGAACAACTTCTTCTTGTGTGTGTGTTTGTGTGTGTGTGTGCACATGTGTGTGTGTGCGTGTTTGAACGTGACGATTATGTACATGCTTGTGTGGCAGATGAATATTGCAACACAAATTGATCATTCTGTAGAGTTAGAAATTTGATTAAATGCTCTAGGCTAATTTCTGCAACAGCTCTTGTATAAGTCATGAGAGCACTTTGGGGGAAGTTAAAACTGTGAAGAAAACAAAAGCCATCCATTTACCTCATTAGTGTGCGTGGAAAATCTTGACATGCTTTGAAGAGAACGTGCTTGTGTAGCTAAATCAGCTTAAGGGCCCAAAGCAGACGTACAAGGCAGGCAACCAAACATCTTCCCGGAGTGATAAACAACCTCGCCTTGGTTGGGAGGACTGTAAAAAAAGAGACTTTGCTCCATTTTTCAAGTATACTATTATAGGTTCCTCAGTTAATCTTCATGTTTGCCTTCGAGCCAGCATTAACATGGCTGATGACAGGTTTCTGCTGATTCTCTGACGACAGAGCTCTATCACACAAACATTCACTGGCTCACACACGCAATGCCTATTGTACAAAGATACTCAGCTGCTAACACACTCACACAGTCTAGAATGGCAACAACTGCATCTATGTCATTAGCAGAACAAAACCAATTTGAGGCGTTGAATCCTCCGTTTGTTGGGACGACATTTTAGAGGCAGAAAATATGTCCTCAAGCGTCAAATACAAAACTTCTCTGATTCACATTCATGCCAGGTTAATTCTTCCCCTTTCACATGATATCCTTGTTTGTTTTGGACGAAGCGCTGCAGCTCTCTCCAGACACATCTCTCAGTGATACAAACCTCATTAAAATGGTTTGCTGGAGCTTTGTCAAGCAAAGCAAAATGACAAGTGGGAAATGATTTTACGGGGAAAATCTCAAAGTCCTGTTGACAACACGTGCTTCCCGAAAATCTCATTTGATTAACTAGCCTGGCCCCTTTCATCGAGACACTGCTCATGCTGGAAACAAGCACTAATGTAGCTGTAACTTGGCAGGATGGAGCCGGTGATAACATTAAGTGAATGTCTTCAGAGCAATTAAATCTCAATCTGTCATTATTTCATTTTTTCCCCTTATGTGCTCCAGCAGCAGGAACTTCCAATGCTATAAATCTCATCCATTTGTACACTGTTTGTGTTTTACTGCTCGAAACTTGGACACTCTGTTGTTCAGAGAGAAACATTTGGTAATGATTTAAATTTACCATTATGGTATACTCCCAATTCACACAATTCAGATGGGAGTCTCTGACAAAAACCCTTTTCAAAATGCAGTAGTGTTACTACTGTATATTTAAAAATGATGTAAAAACCCTGCTGTTTATTGTGTCATACTGTAGACATATTGTAGATAACCACATGATGGCAGTACTGCATCTGAAATATTACAAACCCTATCACTGGTTTTGCTTTCGGAAGAATGATGCCCCCTTTCACGCACGTGGAGGTGGACTATAGTAATGTGCACTTTGGTACACAATTTGCTGCCACCACATGTCATGCTTCTGTTTTGACACTAAAACACAAATGAAAGTCATTGCAAGTCTTCTAATTAAGCTATACACTGGTATTGACATGAATTATGCAGCAGCTTTAATGAACTCCAATCAATAAACACAGGATCTATAATGAAGCCAGTCACACAAGCTGCTGTGGGCAGAATGGTTCTTTAACCTTGGGGCTATAGCTCTACCTGGCTGACACAATTAGAAACATTTGGGTTGACAAAATGATCCTTCACTCTGCTTTTTCCCCAACTGTCATGACAGCATGTTTTGGATGTATTTTTTATGTAAAAACACATCATGAACGTTGAGGGGAACATCTGGGTGGTAATGCTGATGGACAGGAGGAGGAAGGGGGTCCGCAGAGGTGAGTGTTAAAAGCAGACAAGAAAATGCAAACATATACCACATACTGTATCTTCAGTAAACACACACACATATAACACCTTGATCTGAAAAGACTGTTACTTACAAAAACAATAATGTTGCATTTTCCCAATAGAGACCAGTGAGCTATGTGGATATGTAACTGTTGAATATCTACTATATATCAACTATTCACAGACCTAATAATAATAATAATAATAATAACATTTTTGTCATTTCTTTTGTTGGCATGAGAACAAGGTGCATGAGCTTTCACAGTCGGTTTTGTGTTGCATCCAAACTCTGAGTGAGCAGACTTCCAATGTTGAAAACAATGCTGCCAACTCTCTTGGCTGAGCAAGAAAAGTCAGACGAAATTGCACACCAGTTGGTAATTTAGTATGTTTCCTATGTCAAAGCACAATGGTCTGACTTGTTTGTATGTCAAGAGCAAATGGTCCGCATGAATAATACCAATTTGCCTCCCAAAAGGTACCCTGGAAATCCAGAGTTCTTGAGAGCACAATTTGAATTTGCTCAGTGAGTTACTCTGGCATCGAGTAATGCTGTTTAAGTTGCCAAGAACTGTGAGAATCCTCTGATATTCTCTCCATTTTGCAACCTTGTCTGAAACTTAAAGAGGAAACTAATGCATGGCAGAATAGATGTGTAGATTATTCCAACTGAGTTTTTGTTACACTACACTACAGGTTGCTTTTTGTATAGTCCATATCCTTCGCTTTCCACTTCTGGGATTGCTCTGGTGCTGCGGGAAATTCCACCAGATGCATTTCTGCATTTTCAGTTTCCTTCCAATTTTAAATTTGGTGGATTAATCCTCAGATCTCGGGAGGGTAAACTATTTTTCCTCAGCTCAGTGCCAAGGTTAGCGCCACCCATGACGATTCTGATTGGTTTAAAGAAATGCCATTAAACCAGTGCACATTTTCCCCGAATGCTATGTGGAGTAGACCCTCTTTCAGAACACTTTGGAGGAGGGTCTGACAAAGCGAGACTACAAGTTGGTTAACCAATTCGTTTGATGCTAAGCAAAAACCTTCAAATGTTAGAAATTTACCGTTGAAAAAAATAGGTATTCCATTAACATGAATTCCACTCATCAACATTAACATTACATTTGACCATTTTGTTGCATTTCACTGGTAGATATGGTCACACAGTATATTTAGAATGATAGACAGATACCCAAATGCAACCTCAAGTAACACAACAAATAAAAATAAAAAAGTTTATGTCTTAAAACCTCTTCAAAGACACTTGAAAATACATGCTTTTCTCACCTAAACGTTTTACCAAAATAAAATTGTGATACAGCTTCCATACTTTGGCCCTCTGGGATGTGCCTGAGGTCGTTGAGAAGTTAACACTCTCAATATTTTGTTCCAAGTGTCAGTGCGATTCTAGGCCTTACTGACACAGAGCTACAGAGGTTATAATAGAGAATTTCTATATCCGTCCAAGTAAAGCATCTTTAAAATGATTTGAAAACACTACTGTAAGCATATCAGATGGGCTACACACCAAACTAGTACCATAGCCACATGTCTCAACTTAATACAGAAAAAATCCAGAAAAAAAACGTTCAGAAAATTGATCTTTTATGAAATTATTTCAGTTCCCTGACCACCGGTGTCCACCAGGGTGTTCGTGGGTTACCGCCCCTTGTGGCACCTAAGACCCTAAGACCACAGCTCGCCACCGCAGCTTTAGCAATGGAAACTTTGAACATTGCACACTCAGGTTCAATGCCCCCAGTCTCCACAGGGATGCACGAAAAGCTCCGCCGGAGGTGCGAGTTAAAAGTCAGTCGGACAGGGGACATTCTTTGTCTGGCCCCTCCCCTGAGACCTCTTTGCCATGGGAGACCCTACCAGGAGCACAAAGCTCCAGACAACACAGCCCTCAGGTTCATAGGGACACACAAACCTCTCCACCACGATAAGGTGATGGTTCCCGGAGAACCATCACCTTAAGTAATTGTAAATTGATGAAATCGTAAAAGGCAATAACCAAGGCCCTATTTTTGCTTTGACACAGCTGCAGCCATCACAGGGTTAAAATTCTCTGGTCAAGGTTGGTATCAATCAATTTGTCATCTTGTTGGCTAAACAGGTAGGCCGGTTTTGTAACATCTAGTTTTAACTGGAAGGAAGAGATGTCAATCTTTCCCTCGTTGGCCCTCCCTGAACTCTGCGACATGATTGGCTTTCTCTGGTTACAGTAGACGGATTGGCCAATAACAAACTGCATTGGAATGACCTGACGTCAGAGAATTCGTCGGTGTGCTCAGTATCAGCGTAGCAGCCCCAAGGGAGAAGAGAGAAGTGATCAAAACCCACAAACGATAAACTTTTTAGCTTTCTTTCCGTTGAAACGGCAAGATTGTGAGGCAACCAACTTGTTTTGGATAAAATGGCTTGGATATTCTAATTCCCTGGATTGTTGGCAATGTAGGAAAAAAGATTTTTGGCGATCTTTTACCGCTGTGAATAAAGACATGAGGAAAAAGGTATGAATGCACACTTGACTTTAAACACTAGCTAGCAGTATCTTTCTGTATTTCTTTACTTCACAACTGGATTATAACTATAACTAAGTCACCTTATGCTTTGTGTGTGGGCTGAATCAAATCATGAGACTCTTTATGAAGATTTAGTGCTAGGCAATTTATGAAAACGTATGAGTGGAGAAAACATTTTCTCTTAAGTGGAGAAAACGGTCCCGTCACGGGGACGGTGTCACTTGTGAACAGGCCTCAAAGCACTCCAAACAACAGTCTTTTTTAACAAGAACACAGCTGTCGTAACGCCACAGTCTCCTTCACCCATTCCTAACCACACATTGTTACTCATGCTTTTCAAACAAAAACATCAAACATGCAGGAGGAAAACTCTTTGCTCTCGCCGTAAACCAGCTGGGATCCCCCGCTGGTTTAAAACAGCTTGGGTTCTTTATCAATAAAGGTGCATCACACATCAGAGAACGCATCAACCTCTCAAGTTTTATTCACTTTGGAGCAACTCTGAGCTTCAGCAATATTGAAAGCACATTTTCACATTCTCCTCTCATTTTCTCATTGCTGGCATTTCTCACAACCTCCCAAAAGAAAAAGGCAGCCACTGTTTCTCTCTGGAGCTGCTTTTCAAGGAGAGAGGCGAGCTTTCAATGAATCACCACCCTGCTCCCACCGTGTTCAAAACTGTGTCTTCCCTCCGTCAAGCAGCGTGAGTGATGGAAATGACAGAGAAGACACCTGCCCTGAACCACCGCTGACAGAGAGGGAGGAAAAAAGAAAGAGAAAAGTGGAGGGAGGGAGGGAGGTGCACTGCCTCATAGGAGAAACACACAACGAGGCAACAAACTTGCAGAGACTATCACTTATAGTGACAGGCCAGGAGGTGCTGTGCTATTAGCAGGCCGTAGGGTGGGCCCGGAGCACGGCCCGTCCTCCCTACGATGGATGGGCCTCTCTCTCGGGACTAAATTAATACTGGGAGTCTAGTGAATTGCTTTTGGAACAATGTCCTCCTAAGGAGCTAATCAGACAGGAGTTATCTAGAAGTGCCTGTAGGCTGGCTGGCGTGGCTGCAGCTCTGTGGCTGCCTGGCAGAAGGCAGGTGCACCATGTCGACTCACAGCAGTTCTTTCCGAACAGGACACAGTGGTGGTGGTATTCATTAGACTGTGGTGATGATCAATCCCAAGTATCTGGGTTTACAAGGAGAGGGGACTTTTCCTGAAAGTACTAATTTTAGAGAAACACAGGAGCGTTTTAACTGAGCTTTAATAACAAAATAAAAAATAGTGAAATTGATATTTCATTGTAAATGGACTGTATTTATGTAGCGGTTTTCTAGTCTTAACGGCTACTCAAAATGATTAAACATAGTACAAAAAACATCCAAACCATACAAGATGCCACCTGCTCATCGGATTAATATTTACACCGGACCCATTGGGAGCAATTTGGGGTGTTTTGCCCAAAAGACAATTAATTGTAGGGCCTGGGATTGAAACCTTCCAATTGATGGGCAACCACGCTACCACCTGAACCACAGCCACCCCAAATGTATTAAAATGTATGAAAAATGTAAAACTATTATAAACAGTAGGCCTTTTTAAACATGCCGAAAATAATTATTTAGCCATGGGGCTGGAGATCAAGCTGTAGACAGACCTATAACATATTGCAGCTCAGCGTAAACTCTTTCAGGAAGACCTAACATTTAGTCAGCGCACTCCTAAGTCAATTCAGCTGTTGTCCTAATAATTTTACTTTTTTGCTGTCAATCCATACTCTCTTCCTAAAGGGAATCAGCTGGTGGAGGCATTCACCTTCCTGCTTAACCAATCAAAATCATGCACAAATTGCAAGGGCCAATCATAGAGTCACAACCCTGCTTTGAAAAATCTGTTCTCCCATTGCTATTCAGCTGTCATTTCAGGCAAAGAGTGCAACCCTCCACCTCCCCTTCCTCCTCCAGTCATCTACTCCAGCTGACCGGTCCGGAGCCCCACCGGTTTCTAGATTCCATCTGGGGGTCTAATGGTTCTCTACCCATATATAGATATACAAAATCTTCGTATAACGATAGAGTCTAATCGCCAAAGACGTTGTGCGTTTTATTGAGCTGTACAATAAATCTAATTTGCATATCTGCAAACATGTCTCTCCTGACTGAAATAAAGTTGGTATGGTAAAAGTTTTGGATGGCAATGGCCACAGAGCAACATTAGATTTTACGGTATTTGAATGTTTCTGGCCAATATTCACTCATTCACTTTTGGCTGTTTTTCTTTCCACTGACTCCTGAGGGAAAATATAATAGCTGCTAAATGCTCCACTATGTTCACCAGCTAGATGCTGACTTGATTGACCTGTTGTTTTCATTTTGTGAGCAGGTTGTGAACTGTGGATTAATCAGAGATTTTTCCACAGAAAACCGTCTGCTATGTTGATGATGAGATGGTGAGACTGAACCCAAAGACCCAGAGGCCAGAACAAATTGTCAACACATTACAAAATTGCTAATCACAAAGTAAAGCCACAAACATTTTCCAATGCAAAGTGTTCAAAAGAATGTTGCTTAAGCAAAAGCAGAATACCACAACTTAACTTACAAATTGGACTTACGCAAATCTGGTTTAAAAACTGTAGCAGCTACACCACTGGACTTCTTGGTACAGGATCTCCTGACGGTTTGTCCTTCCATTCATTTAGGTTTTTGAGCGTGAGGTGTCTCTAAAGGCCAGCTGCTCCAGCATGGACCGACAGTGGTCAGAGAAGACATTCCTCAAAACTGAAAAGTGTTTTCTCTCACTTCCAAGATCATCTGAAGGTTGAAGTCACACCCAATCTGCAAACTGATGACAGTGGCGGGGGCTCCAGCTGCAGGGTTAATGTTAGCTTGGCCTTCTATTGTGATTTTGTCTTCTCCTCCTCCCATAACGTGTCTGTCTTCCCAGGTTGTTCGCAGATTAAATTTTTTTTTTTTACAGTAGGATCCTTACTTATATCTAGGCCAACCAACCATACATTACTGGTTGTTCATTTTAGCTCTCAAAATTATTTGTGTGGCGCGTTTCGGCCGAAAGCCCATTCTAATCTGTTGGATATTGTAGTGTTTCTGCAGGATCAGTTGAACACATATGGCTATGACATGCTTCACAGTTATAAGATGATGCATCTGAAATGTGTCCAGACATGTCCATTAACTAATACTACAAAATGATATTAGAAGTATCTAACTTAACCCAGCTGAATTCAATGCTGCATCCCGGTGGTACAGTTGATATTGAGTCTATTGACAACTACATATATACCGCCTTCCAGGTGTTGAAATTGATCTCATAATTTCGAGATCTGTTCTCAAATTTATGAGAAAGGAACTCATAATTATGAGATCTTTTCTCAAAATGATGTGTAATTTTCTCAATATTACGAGGTATGGTGTCTACATTTTTTTTCTATGGTGAATGTAACACGTTTCTGTAGCAAGTCAAGTGATAACTCTGTGTGTTTGTCACCACAAGATTTTATCCAGTTAATATCAAAAGATTGATTAGTGTACAGCTTTAACTACGTGTTGAATCATTCATGGTTTTTAATTTTCAGGAAACAATGTAGCATGTGACATCTGTGGAATCAAAGCTTACTATTTTAATATTTTCAGTAAACAGTAAAACAAATTCTTATTCAAACTGAGACACAGCAACTGCAGGAAACTGACTTTTGAATCTTGGATTCATACTTCCAGACAAAGAAGAGCTAAACTATCTCATGGCTGACAGTGCTTTGCTAGTCATCTATGCAGTGGCTTAACAGAAGTGGGGTAACGCTCCATATCAGAGGTTTACACTGACAGGATGAGGTCAGAGCTGAAACAGAGGGGAAAGAAACACTGAGACACATACACACACTCACGAGTGAACCACAATGATGTGTGAGAGCATAAACTCTCTGGTTGCATGCACAAAGGAAACCCCAATGTTACTTATGGCCACTTAACACAAAGTGTTGGTGAGAGAAAGCGATGTCTGCAGGGCTCTGGCATCTCAGCCTGCATCAGGCCAACCCGGCAGAGATCAGTGCCTCTGGCAAGCCAGCCTCGGCTGTGTCTTACCCTCTGGAGGACGGCAAACACATTCAGACTGTAATTCACTGCACAAAACAGATATATCATGGATTAACAGGCCTGTAACACCATATGCAACAAAAACCAAGATGCTCGCTCTGGTTGTAAATTATGCAGATAAATGCTACTCATGGCATGTGGTGCTGTATTATATAAACCATTGGTACATTACATTATTATTAAGCCAGTGATGGAAGAAGTACTTGGATGTTTTACTTATACATAACATATACTTTTTTCCGCTGCTAGGGGTCTTCAAAGTGTTCTCTTGTATACGCAACGGCACATGATTAAAATTACAGATTTCTCTGGGTCTAAACATTGTTGGAAACATTTGATACAACGTAACTACACACCAACAAAATATATATAACATGGGTAAAATTGTTTCTTGAAATGTTACGGACGCCATTGTAGAGGCATTGCTGGAGAAACCAAAAAACTACCTTGAACCACGTTTCGCTCAAATCCAGTCTCAGATTCAACAGATGGGCCTCGACAACGACAATAAGCTAGTGGGCAGCAGCAATATCCACATGTATTTTCATTTAGATCTCAGCTTTTTTGATAATGGGCGATCTTTCATTTTTAGTTTGGAATTGTGGCGGACTGAATCCTCCCCATAAACGCACCAGCACTCTGGGCTTAGTATAAAAAGAGAAAAGTTGACATTGCATTGTTACAGGAGACTCATTTACTGCAGGTGGAAGCCGGCCGTTTAGCCAATAGATTCTATCACAATTGCATCCTCGTTAGCGAGCTCAAAAACAAAAGGCGTGGCCATTGTTGTCAAACGGAATCTCCCACTTAAAGTGTACAGGCAGGATTGAGATCTCCACAACAGAATTTGGTGCCAGAAAAATTGCATTTGTGTCATCTTATGCGCCTAATATTTTTGATGGCAATTTGGGACCCAATTTTGATCGGTCGAACGTGAAGGCAACTAGGGTCCAGGTTCTTGAAATCATGGGCCAGCCGCTTGGGGCTTATAGATATTTGGCGCACAGTTAATCACATTCAATTGATCGCTGTTACTTCCAATGGCACTGTCTGACCATAAAGGGGTCCTTTGCGCCACCACAATTGGCCAATTGTCTGAATGTGCAATTAGATAGCGCTTCAAATTTCTTTACTGAAAAATAAATCCTATATCACTCAGTTTATAGCAGAATTCCGGATATTTACATAAATTATATAAATACCATAATTTTCTGCTCTAACGCGTGCAAAACCTTTGAAGCTGCAAAACCTTGAAGCTGAGTTTACCAGATTAGACTCATTGTTACAAACTAATTTTTACTGACTGGATAGCTTTAGAACAATCATTAGTCA
>NC_045733.1:27444144-27444370 GCF_008692095.1 Etheostoma spectabile | reverse complement strand
AAACAACATTCTGAAACAGAAGTCTGAATTTCTAATTCACAGATAAAGACAGCACTATTACTTCCAGGATGCTAGACCTAGTCACCTTCTCGCTATGAGGTTAAGATCCAGTGACTATTTTACAGATATTCCCGCTACTAAAGCCTCAAATGGTAATATTAGAATTGAAACTGTCAAAATAAATAAATCCTTTCAGACATTTTACTCCAATCTGTATGAATCTGAG
>NC_045733.1:27442900-27444134 GCF_008692095.1 Etheostoma spectabile | reverse complement strand
ATAAATCCCACTGTGACAGCTGGTTAAATCAGCTGGAATTGCCTCACTTATAAACAGAGGAGTCAGCTAGCTTGGACAGATTGATTTCTATTGGGGAATCAAGGTTGGCAGTACAGAGTATGCAAAAAGGAAAATCGCCGGGCTTTGATGAGATTCTCCCGGAATTTTATGCAACGTTTTGGGAACACTTGGGCCCTTTCCTTTTTGACATGATTAACTTCTCTATTAAGAAGGGTTAATTCTCAAGGGATGTTAACAGATGCTTAATTTCCTTACTCCTGAAAAAGGATAAGGAACCTACAGAGTGTTCCAGCTATCGGCCTCTGAGCCTGCTTAACGCTGATGTAAAAATCTTTGCAAAGGTTTTGCCCATCGTTTGGCATCGCATATGTCAAAATTAGTGAACTCGGCCCAAACAGGATTCATAAAAACAAGACTAGCAGCAGAAAATTTGAAACGCCTTCTCCGCATTCTTGATGTGGCGGAGGACAGTAAGACCCCAATGTCATATCTCTCTCTTGATGCAATGAAAGCTTTTGACAGACTTGAGACTTGCCATTTTTATGGTTAGTCTTGGAGGTGGCTTTGAAGTAAAGATGAGGAGGTGCGTCCGGTCAAGACTCGGGCAACACTTTCATTGGTATAATTAAAGTTATGTATTCTAATCCCTCAGCCCGAGTCTCGACCTCCTCCTCTTTATTTCACTTTTCTAGATCATCCCGCCAAGGTTGCCCCTTGAGTCCAGCATTATTTGTCCTCTCTCTAGAGCCTCTGGCTCAAGCTATTCAACAATTATGGTGTCACCAATGTGCATTTGAGTGTACACAGCACCATCTCTCATTGTTTGCGGACGATGTCTTGGTTTTCTTAGAGAACCCCTCTCAGTCTCTCCCTCACCTCCTATTATTGTGCGAGGAGAATGGAAGCTTATCAGGCTTTTTTTTTATTAACTGGACAAAGTCTGCACTACTTCATTTAAATGACTCTGCCCGCAGTTCAAGCATCCCTGCTAACATCCCCATTGTTAAGCAGTTTAAATATTTGGGCATTGAGGTTTTTCCTTGGTTAAACCAGATTATCAAACAGAAGTATTCTGTTGCTCTGAACAACATCTTGAAAGATATGGAAAAGTGGATGGGTCCCCCCGTGTTTATTCAAGCCCATATCTCAGTTGTTAAAAGGAATGTTTAACCAAGAATTAATTGTGTGAGCTCTATGCTACCTCTCTCCCCTC
>NC_045733.1:27434707-27442890 GCF_008692095.1 Etheostoma spectabile | reverse complement strand
TTGGCATAAACTACAATCAGCAGTAACTAAATTTATCTGGAAGGGCAAACGGCTGCAACTTAAGATGTCCACATTACAGAGGAGGAGATAGGATGGTGGCTCTCCGTTCCCAACTTTAAAAATTACTTCTGGTCCTTTGTGTTGAGGCCCCTTCTCACTTGGTTTTGCCCAGATGTGTCTGTTTGATGATGTACCTTAGAAAGTGCTATGACAGAGCCTCGGTCACTCCATGACATTCTTTTTTCTAATGTTTCTAACAAACAGTGCCAGCTACGCTTTGGTCCCATTATCTCACATCTTATCAAGACTTTGAGATTGGCTGAAACATACTGCCGTGTAGCTTGTAACTGGCACACTTTTCCCCCTATATTCAATAATACAACACTCCTGATTGGTGGCAGGCCAATAACAGCCCCACAATGGGAACAGGGGGGGCTTCATTATCTAAAAGACATTTTCAGTGAGGTTGGCTTATTGTCTTTTTCTGACTTTCAGAACGCATTCAATCTGCCACGTTCCTCTTTTTTCTTTTACCTTCAATTAAGATCAGCACTCAAGGCATATGGCGTCCCCTTGCAGAGGCCTTTGTCCATCCATCCTATCCGGAAGTTATTTACTGTGCAGACTAAAAACTGTGGGATGGTATCTAGGCTTTATCAGTTGTTGCTGGTATCTGGCTGCTCTGACCTTCCTATTGAGACAGTCTGGGCACGCAATTGCCCAGGCCTGAGTAGCGATTTCAACTGGCATGATGTATGGTCCCAACATTCCAGAAGCATCTTGCAATCCTGACCATCAGCAGATTCACTACAATTTCAATAATAGGTCATGTCTCACCCCCGTGAAAATACACCACATGAAAATAATTAACAGCCCTTTATGCACGTTCTGCCCAATAAAAGCACAAGGTACATTTCTTCACATGGTCTGGGAGTTCTCTATCGTTAGTCAGTTCTGGAACAGTATTGCTTCCAAAATTTCTGCCTTGTTTTCTGTGTTTTCTTGTTACTGTGCCTGTTACTGTCAATGTTTTCAACCTTAATTTATCGAAATCAATAAAAGAAATTTAATCACGAAAAAAAAGTAAAAGTACTAATTCTGTAGAGAAATTGCCCCTGTTACTGATCTGTTTCTGTATATTGCATTCTTTGTTTATTTTAATGTTTATAGTATTGCATCAATACATAAGTTCCACTTTACAGTTGTAACTGCCAAAAGGCTATAAACCATTAGTGTAATCATTAACAATGTATTGTATTTTGAAATAATAGCTATAAACCTATATTTATTTATTTAATGTAGGTTTTTTCTGTAAAATCTTAATCTGAAATGTAACTAGTTACCACATTGTTGCTGCCAGATGAATGTAATGGATTCAAAGTACAAAGTAACATTAAATGGAAATACTTAAAGAGCCCATTTCATGAAAAAAAACCTTTTTCTGGGATATGGGGTGTTATTTTGTGACTCTGGTGCTTCCACACGCATACAAACTTGGAAAAAAACTATCCATGCTGTTTTGAGTAAGATGCAGGTTTCTTAATATCCTCTGCCTTCAGTCTCCGGGTGAGCTGTTCAAAATCTGCCGGGCTTTCTACGTAACTAGCCGAGACGAGGTGGCTAACCATAGCATGCTAGCATGCTAGCTCGTTCTCAATGGCCAAACACACCCTAGTTCACCATAACCTTCAAAAGAACTACTTACGTGTCCCTGTTCTGCGAGTATTCCATAAGCTCCCCTCGTTTAGAAGGAGTCTCCCAGCTAATCCTGCCTTGTACTGACCAAAGTTGGAGAAAGAGTTATCTAGCTGATGTGATCTTACCTAGCTACTGCACATGTGCAACTCCCTACAAAGATAGTATAGAGTGAGATGTCTCACTCTGTTGCTAAAACAGAGACTCAAACACACAGGGTGAAAAGAAGATCTGCTGCAATGTGCAGTACAAAAAAAATATGGTGTCTTTTGAAAATAAAACCAAGTAAACCTATTCTGGTGCAACCTCACAATGCCATTATGAACCTGAAAATTAGCATAATTTTGGCACTTTAACTTGTATCCATTAAGCACATATTATGCCTTGATTTATCAACAATAACGGTCTATGTTCCACAATTAAGTCCAGTTAAAAACTTAGAAGTAAAAGTTATGCACAGTGATTTTTAAGCTATTGTGTTTGCTAAATAAAAGTTACAGAACTGTTTCAATAAAAGTCTTTTGTCCTTCCATATGGTATGACTTTAGAAAGGATTTTACAACACACTGTTCTGTTTACCATAAAATAAGTGAAACTCAAAGGACATGATGACATACAAAACTCCATCAGTCTTTGTGTGGCTGTTACAAAAAAAACACTACCGTTCTGTGCATAAAAACTGGATTTTGGGTGGGATTGCATGTTGTGACCATAAAATGTCATCAGCCAGCAGCCTCAGTCCCTATCAGGCAGTCTGCTGCACAGAGCATTCTACTCTGGCCTTGGGCGCTGGCCGCACTAGCTGGCACCCTTCCCCCCGTCGCCTCCCTTTCTCTCTCTCCCTGTCTCTCTCTGTCTCTCTTTCTCTCTGTCTCTCTTTTACCAGGGTGCAGTGACCCACCCCTCCCTTCCCTCTCCTCCCTGTCACCCTGAGGCGCTCAGCTTCCATGGTGTCAGTGCGGAGGCCTCAGTGTTGACAAAGCAGCAGGCCTTCAGAAGACACATCAAACCCTGTCCCCCCTCTGTGTTGTTAGGGAGCGCAGTGCACAACAAAAGGACCGGGACCCCAGTTTAAGTCTCAGGCCATTACTAGTCTCAACAACATAGCTACAGACAGAAAAAAAGGTCCTTGAGGATGCTGTTCATATCACGCGTTACAAACACGAGCCAGATCAGCTCAAACCGTTCAAGATGGGATCCGTGTTTTCTGACTGTTGTGATGACAGTGTTGTGATGGATTATTGTAAATGTAAAGCATAAGTCAAGGCTGCGGGTTGATGCCATCATGACACATGCACTCTAATGAGGACTGTGGGTGCTCCGCAGTGCCAGGGACTTCCCCCAAGGCACGTTGAGCGGGGGGAATGGTATGTGATGCATACCAGATGTGATTGGAGACATCACACTGTTCACGTTGTTACTGCTAACCAAATAGTAGCAGCAACAAAAGCAAAAGACCATTTTTCCTCTGTTCACACATTCAAAGCATGTTGCTGGATACGTCTAAGACTGGTTTCAGCCAGAAGCACAATAACAAATTTCAGAGGATTTTTTTTAAAGAATTTCAGAGAGTGTATTGCAATTAAAATAAGTGCCTGTTAGGAAAGTTTGGTGAAGGATATGACAATGGACAAAAAACTAAGCCACTGAAGTATCACCTCTCTCTTGCTGATTAAACTAAAAAAAATGCTTAATTTGTTGGCATTTTGTGAATAAATTTATGCGTCATGATTTAAACCTGCATCCACAAACAGATATTTGATGGCAAATTGGCAATTATCCTCCAAACATGAAAGGCCTTTATTCCCTGAAGGCTTTCTTCACAGGTACCAAGCAGTTACTTACAGCTTGTATGTATTCTGTGATTAGAGCCACAGACCACATGATGGCAGCAAAAGAGATTCTTTATCCAAGTCTTAACTACAGTAAGTACAGTAACTTTAATTTAAGGGGATGTGAGATGAGTATAGGACTTCTGCTACACTAAATTCTGTTTATTTTTTTCAGATGTTGCTCTAGTTTTTTTGTTTTTATTCTAATCAAATACTGAATATTTCACCCCATCAGGCCTATATTTTATGAACTATGTAGAACAAGAAAAAGGTGAACCACTCACAACTTATAGACATGCTTATATATTAGGTTTCTTGACTTAAGCAAAAGTAGCAATACCAAAAAATAGAAATACTAAATTACATTTAAAAGGAAGGCATTGCAAACATTACTTACGTATAAGTATGGAAGTATCATCAGTTAAATGTTTTTCAAGTATAAAAAGTAAAACAATATACACTACAGCAATATGGACTCTGTTGCAGTAGCAGATTTTAACACGTTGATTTAGTAACCACAGATGTCAAATGAATGCAATGAAGTAAAAAGTACTATATTTCCCTCTTAGTGTGGTAGAAGTATAAAGTAGATGGAAATGGAGATTTACAAAGTACTAAGTGCATGCTAAGTAAAACTACCATAAGTGAATGCTAAAGTACAGTAATTGAGTAAATGTACTTATTTACTCTCCACTATGCAAACTGTGACAAGATCTGCTGCTTTTTCAAGGGTTGACGTCTACTGGGTTAGGGGTTAATATGTAGCCTACTAAATATCAAAACACATGAAGAGTGAATTAAAGAGAGAACATGACTGCACCAGGGTCATTGCAGTTTTACCTGTGAAAGTGAGAATTGACTTATAACAGCAACTCTCAGAAGTACACAAATATACACACTCTTTTTGCTTGGCTTTTTTGGAAACTTAATTGCTGGCATTAAGCACTTGAGGGAATTCAGCACTGTGCTTGTTAGGTGTTTGTGTGCAACGCAACTCCACACGTTCTATTAATAAACTGACACCCTCTTACCCCCCTTCTCTCTCTCTGTCTCTGAAATAACGAACAATAAGTGTCGCTGCTGCACCTCAGACACACACCAACATCAAGCAGAATGTCAAATGGCTTGAAGAACGGAGCGATTGACAGCAACCGGGCTCCACAAGGCATGCAGATTAGTAAAAGCAAGTTCTGAATGTTCTTTTCAAACTTTCTCCACATGCCAGAGGGCAAAGCAGGAGTGTTGATCTGATGTGAAATGCTTGAAAGAGATTCTTGCAAATGCCCGCATTTAGAAGGGTGGATGTGACTGTATTTTGTCTACTGTTTTTACTTCCAAGGATAAGTACAGTGTGCAGCTGACCTGGGTTATGTGGATCACAAATGGACGTCCATTGGCCAGATGCCCTTTGGGCTTTAATGGAAATCACCTGAATGGGAAAGTTTAAGAAGACACATGCAAATGATTATGAAAAGGATAATAAACAGGTTTTACAGAATGATTATTAAACAGTATGTTATCATATTTAGTAATACCGCAAAAAATTGCACACAAAAGAGCACCGGTAAATATACGTTTTTAAGAACATTTGGGAAAAGGTGGGAATTAAACCTTCGACCCCGGACCACATAGTCTTCAACCAACTTCTACCTATGAATCTAAATGAGTGCATCCAGCAGGGATCTTTCAGGATGATGGTCCATGCACACTGTTGCTTCTAACCAGCAGATGGTACTATAATGTCCCAACTTCATGTGATCCAACACTATTATGTTTAGAAAAAGCAGAATATTGATTCTTTACTGTGGGACCCTGAACCAAAATACACACAATCACACATTTAGTTCAAGAAACCACTGCTTTTACTTCTAATGAAGTGTTAAATTGTGTTTACAATAATTGAATGTGCGAAATAATCTTGTAGCGTGGACTGATAATGAGTGTTTTACCAAAAGATTACTTCATAATTTGACAAAGTAAATCATTTATTATATAGATTATTTTTTAGGTCTTCTCAGTAGAACATAGCATTGGTTATCCTCAGAGGAAGCATGTAGCTACATGCCTTAACTTCAGAGTAATTCATACATTAGAAATGCTTTGAAAGTCAAATATCATCCTCTGGTAAAAAAGACAAAGCTGCTACAATAGGGCCTTCCTCTGTGCCACTTCAGCACCTGCCTTTGAACCTACAGGCAAAGTTATTATTCTTATAGGGTCATTAATTCACTTCATTAGCATATGTCTATGTCTGAAGAAGACTTTGGAATTTGGACTGATTTTCAGTTGTCCCAGTTTAATCTGTGTTATTGTAGCTTACACATCTTAACTCAAAACTAAGTACAGACCTACTAACTATATTGATTTGACTTCCAAAAGCAAACAAATGAAATTGTGGGGAAATGTCGTGGAACAATCCTTTAAAGGAAAACATCAACAGAGTCGGTATCTTGGTCTGCTCGTGCATCAGGGAGACCAAACGTTAATATCATTACTTGGGTCAAATTTTACCATCAGATTTGTATTTTTCTTCCCTGAAAACGAAAAGTTTTCAATCATGGCGACGTGTTGTGTCAGTACAGTTAAAGAGATTGTTAAAAACTACAAAGAAGAAGAAGCTGGGAGTGTCTTTTCACCTGATACTGGTCAGGAGGGCAAATTTTTGGATCTGTTGAGAAATCTCAAAGCTGCATACAAATCCTCAAGTTGACCTACTTCCTCCCTTCGACATAGACACTCAGCTAAAATCCATAAATTAAGGAAATTAACTGATGGGGCCCGGGGCCACTTTGTAAGCTATTTAAATCTTTAAATTTACAACATCCCTGCATACTTCATGTAATTGAACTAACTCCAGGCTTGTTTCCTTTAATGAGAAAAAAAATCCAGTTCCCCCTCCAGTTTGTACCTCTGGAAACAACAAATCTGTGCCAGAGGGGGAGATGGGTTTGCTCTGAGGCGCGCTGAGCTCTGTCTAATTACGAAGACAGGGAGAAGCATTTTCCCACTCCTACTAGTCCTGCTGCTGTCAAATCACCAGCATAACTGTTTTATTTCCTGTTTAAATACTTGTAATTTTATACTTACTTCATGCAGAAAAAAAAAAAACATTAGGAAGATACTAGAATTCCCTAGGAGTCAAATGAGATGTCATGGGTGTGTTATGGTGATACCAGACAAACACATTAGACCATTTACAGTTCCCTGGGATCAATAAGAAATCATGTTGTTGTTGTTTTTTCGTCTGGGATATAAATAATATAAGCGGTTCCCAAAAAGTCAGATATTTTGAACCAATAATAACTTCCTACACTGGTTGGCGCCAAATGTCAAGAAACGAATATCACCTCTCTCAGGATGCTGGTACAGAGTAATTACTGGGCTCAATGTTGCATCAATTATTCACAGTTATTTACCCTCAAATAAACAAACATGCAAATAAATAAATAAACGTCTCCTTGATGGGAGCACCTGCTTGACTCTCTCCCTCTCTCCCCTTCACTCCGCGCAAAATTGGCGCGCCACTTTAGCGCTTCATCACCTGTCTTTTACATGTTGAAAAAATAAGTATCATCCAGAATCTTTTTTTTTTCTCTAAAAAAAAGTCTGCAGGCTGCCTGCTTTCATTGGAGAGTGAAGAGAGGGGGGTTGTTCTGGGCGAATATCTCCATCTAAGCCCTGTGCTATAATTGAAATGGCGCATTTGGCTGCAGG
This sequence comes from Etheostoma spectabile, assembly GCF_008692095.1. NCBI lineage: Eukaryota > Metazoa > Chordata > Actinopteri > Perciformes > Percidae > Etheostoma > Etheostoma spectabile. The sequence continues at coordinate 27,435,649 of NC_045733.1, read as the reverse complement.
CATGTTGTGAGGGCGCTTTCTGCAGCAGCAGCATGCATGCATGTCCATAGACGTCATTTGATTTTAATGGCCTGCAGGAAATTTGGCGTTACAACTCCAGACATTAAGGCAAGAGAGAGAGAGGCAAAGAGAGAGTGAGAGAGAGAGAGAGAGAAAAAAAGAGAGAGCGGGGACAAGGGGGGAAATCACCGCGTGAAAGATATTGGTTCAAGGATATCTCTTCATTTTCAACATATTTTTTCTGCTGGGACTTTATCAACAAGTTACTGCGCCTTTATTGCATGTTGCCTAAGTGAGGGACTATGGCAGCTCGCCTGGTTTTAAACTTTAGATTTAAACTGAAAATGGAAATATATGCCTAATAGCTAGAACTGCCTGGGGAACTATTACATCAGACGAAATGATGACAGTGATCAAAATCTGCTTTTTGCTGCTCTAAATCTATTGAGCGACAGTTGCCTGTTAGGTTTCATACTCCCTCTAAATCACAAGTTCACACCGTTAAGGGGAACGGTCTACTTTAGCCGGGGAAAAGAAATAGATAAGTTATTATATCTGTGCAGCCATATAATTTCGGGAATAGGGGGATATCACGTTTTCGTCTTTGAGAAAATTGCCTGGGCGAGAGAGTGGAGTTGAGCTAATTGTAGCCTAATCCCTGGCCCAAAGGCGCTTGGGCTGCCCGGAGCAAGAATTTTCTTTTTTAGCTCTGCTCTGTTATTTAGAGACGGATTATTGGCTTTCTTCTTCTCATAACAAACAACACGGGCAGTTTCATTTAGGCAAAAAAAAGCAGACAAGAAGCCGAAATACGAAGCAGGATTCCAACAAGAGCGCACATTTTTACGCGTATTCAAATAAGAGAAGGGGAAGGAGATCATCTCATCTATGTACAAGGTAAGGACGCTTCCTGTGCGCTTTGGTACAAAGAAGCTTGGTGAG
>NC_045733.1:27432385-27434697 GCF_008692095.1 Etheostoma spectabile | reverse complement strand
GCCAGCCTTGCAATAGAGCGTTTAAAGCCACAGAGTCTCTTTGCAAGCAGTCCGACCACAGTCTATAGTGTCTTTTAGAAGGCATTTTTTTAGTGGGATACAGAGCAAAGATTTGGCTTCTCCATATAGGTTCGTGCTGGAGCTGGACAGTGGTGAGGTGGTACCACAAACTCGGGGGCATTCGGAGAAAATATTTGAAAATTTTGTGGGTTACGCGGACAGCAGCTGGGACTGAGCGCCGGCACGGATTTCCTCTGGATTCCCTACAATGTTTGAAACGGTAGGGTGGGTGACAAATTATACATTACAGAATCCAATGTTTTTACGCACAGTGCAGGCTTAGCCTGTACAGTTTTCTAGGAGTAGCCTATAGTCGCACTGGTGCATATGTAAGAGTATCGTGGATACGAATGAGGTTTTCCTTTTCTCACAGACTGGACAGTTAACACGTATGGGTTTTATCAAACGGGTCATGAATTACACGGGTCGGGATATGCTTTTAATTGTACAGCAGGAATAAGACGCCATGTTGGGCAAGATAATTAAAAGCAGAGCACAGGCTTATAGTGTTCGTGTGGTGTGGGATGTTATATATCGGATGGTTCCCTATTCAGACGTTTCCGTGTCGGTGTTATGGTTATTGTAATCGGGGGCTATTTTACTTGTATGTGAATGAGTATGAAATTGGATACAACGGTTGAATGGGGTCAGTGCAAGGCAGTGGAGGCAGTAGCAGCTCTGATGGGGAAAGTTGATGTCTTCACAGCTGCTGGGATTTTGTGGAGGAATTTATTATTATTATTATTATTATTATTATTATTATTATTATTATTATTATTATCTTATAGTGTGCGTATGTGTGCTCGCGTGCCTGCGTGTGTGTGTGTGTGCGTGTGTGTGTGTGTGTGTGTATGTTGTGTATGTGTGCGCGCGTGTGTGTGTGTGTGTGTGTGTGTGTGTGTGTGTCTGTGTGCGCGCGCGGTAGAGAAAGAGAGAGCGAGTGATTAGACAGAATGTTGAAATGATTGAAATTGGGATTGATCGGAAGAGTGATGAGATGTATGGGTCTATTTCTTTCCATGTGTTCCTTGTTCACGTTTATCGTCATTTAATTGGATTTTTTTATTGGTTGTTAGAGAGAGAGAGAAAGAGAGAGAGAGAGTGAGAGAGAGAGAGAGAGTTACCGGTGTTGGGACGGCCAGGAGTCTTTCCAAGTTTCTTTCCCTTTTCCTGGGATTTGAAATGTAATCCCGTCCTCCTGTAATCGTATTAAACGAACATGATAGCTACTGCTGTAACACCCTGGGAAAAAAGTTCCAGTCTCATTTTTGGGCCCAACGGCGCTCCGTTCCGAGCCGAAGGGCTGATCTGGCCTTTCAGAACGGCCTTCAGCGCCCCAGCCATGACAGTAAAACAGCCCTTATGTGCAACAACTAATGATTTACTGGAGGGTGAAATGATATTATCTAAATCTGTTTAAACACGGTCATGTAGTTGTAGCCTATACAGCGCCACGTATTATTTAAAGTTCTGTTGCAAACTGCGTCAGGAAAGGTCTGCATTTCAACCCAAGCCTGGAGGGTATCCAGATGAGTAATGATAAAGCGGGCAAACTGTGACCTTTAGTCAGTGATCGTTAGGAAAACACAGAAAATAAGAGCTGGTGCTGTTTTAGAGCAGCATAAAATAGCTCTGACACTCTCTCGTTATATTTACTCCTTCTATGTTTACACTATGACTTTCTAACAGACAAGTCACATGAATTAAAACGTGGCCAATCTGAGGTTAGGTGGCTTATCTGTGGGCGAACAAAAACGCTCCTGCAGTAAATTGGAGATAAACGCCTCCTCTGCTCTTCTAGAAGCAGTGCGGATTTAAATGGCGGCGTATCGAAGTGAATTAAAAATATTTTCTCAAACATTTTAGCAGCCAATCAAACTCAGCTGCTGACCTCGGAGTGCACCAGCCTCCTCTCAAGTCAGGCTCTTCCAAATCTGCGCCTCCGCAGTCCTGCAACTTATTGAGTCGGCCTGTTGATAGTGAGGTTTTTTTTATTATCTCACTTACACATCACCTCAAACATTATCCGTTTGACACTGAGTCATAGATAGAATGGGATACTTCATGGTCTGGCCTGGTAATGTGGACAGCACGGTGATGCTTTCGTTGCGTTTTACGCATGTTCAGTTAAGGCTGCATCCTATGTCATTTCTCGTGTGCCATAGTTTATAACAAGTCACAAGTATTACATGACAAGCCATCAACTTACCTTATTCTGTTTTGAATGTGTGTACAAAGAGAAAAATGTCCCC
>NC_045733.1:27430988-27432375 GCF_008692095.1 Etheostoma spectabile | reverse complement strand
CCCCTTTCTCCCTCCCTCCTCGCCGTGTTTTCCTTGCTCTCAGATTGGTGGTTGGTGTGTCTGGGCGCATCACGTCTAACACATAAGGCGACCTTTAATTAGAATATTGCAGAAGCAGTTTGTTTTATTCCCCTGGAGGCTGACACCTAGCACCCCTCCTCTTTCTTTCCCTCCCTCTGTCATTCTATCTGTCCATCTTTCTCTTTCTCTCTCTCTCTCTCTTTCTCCCTCTCTCTATCTCTCTCTCCTGGTTCTCTAATAAGCGTCCTCCTATCCTCGCCTCCGGTGCTGCATGAAAAGATGCAAACATACTTAATTAGAGCGGTGGCAATAATTTCCAGGCTAAATATGCGACCAGACAGACAAGGAAGTGATCTGATACGATTCAGAAAGGATACTATCTGCTCCCCGGTGTAGGATCACTGTTGTTGTTTTTTTTCATAGCTTTACTTCTACTCCCATGGCTTTTCTGTACACTTGCTTTCAGGAGGGAAGAAGCATGTCACGGCTGTCTCTGACCCGGTCCCCGGTCTCTCCTCTGGCCACTCAGGGGATCCCTCTGCCGGCTCAGCTGACCAAGGCAAACGCCCCGGTGCACATCGATGTAGGGGGACACATGTACACCAGCAGCCTGGCGACCCTCACCAAGTACCCAGACTCAAGGTAAGACACGTCTCTGGCTTTCACACATTGCTCCTCATTGCTGAGGTTAGTTTAGTAATTCACACAGTTTATCGTAGCCTACTGTTTGAAACTCATTATTGAGGGAATGTTGGCACACTGATGAGTGAGTGGATTTGCATCTTGTTGCTTTTGTTTTAAATGTGAGCCCATCATGAATTTGTAATCTCTAATTCTACATTGTAATGGAAATCTTTTCCTAATTAAATCTTCAAGTCGATTTAAATCAGTTTATATCTCTGTTTAAAAGCTTCATTTTGTATTTAAGTCATTAAGTCAGTTAAATTATTTTACTTGTGTTTGTCTTAATTAAATCCAATTCAATGTGTGCTGTTAACAAGTCATTTAGCAGACTGGCATTAGGACTGCAACTAGACTGAAACCTCTGTACAATTGCCCTCAGAAGTTAGGTTAATGTCTTTTCAAACCATGTGTGGACAACTTTCTTCCCTCCATTGTATCAACACTCTCATGGCTTTAAAACAACGCAGTTGATTGCTTTTTTTTTTAGCTGTGATTATTTTAATTGTTTAAATAAATACCTCAAGGGCTTTTATTTGGATCTAATTCAACTGCTGTCAAGCTGGCATGTACAGTTGCTTTTACATATTTAATTCTGATTTGCATGGTGGGGAATTTACACACCACAAACATTTATGTGTGTACTCCTTCCCCTTTCATAGTCCTGTTTTTTTTTTTTTTTGGT
>NC_045733.1:27429734-27430978 GCF_008692095.1 Etheostoma spectabile | reverse complement strand
ATCAGGGTGCTGTTAGGATTTCTTGGAGGAAAAACAACAATGTAAATGTGAGGCTCCACGTCATCAAAACAAAACAAATCTAGCGCTGCACTCATCACAGTTATTGAGTTCGACATAGATATGTTACAATTGCCTATTGATTTTCTTTACTACCATGATCAGATCTTCTTTACACTGTACTGTATTTGTGTTTTAACGCAGGGGTTATCTTTTGTGTTAAAACAATAGTTTTATGACTTAAAAAAAAAAAAAACTTTGAGAGAGTGTCTTTCAATTCACTGAACATTTGCATGGACAGAAAAATAAAGGATCTCCTGCTCTCTCGGGCATCTGATTCTCTCTTAAAGCAAACATATTTTTTGATGCATTTCCATGATGATTCAGATTGTGTAAGAGCTGATTGTAATCCAACCTCCCACTTTATTCACGCTTTTAGCTCCATCCACAAACAGGTTGACGCCACCGGAGGTAGCTCTGAAAGGAAACATACAAAAGTAATGATGAAATATTTCTGTTTTCTGCTGATTTCCATTGTATGGATATTCCCCCTTTAAAACGATAGGCTGTTTTAGATTTTTTTTCCTCTAATGCAGTGTGTCATTCATTACATTATACAGTCTTCAGTTCTGTCCCATGTGGGCCAAGGTAAACACTCACCAGGTTGTTAGAACATCTGCCAAATTGGCTACAGGAAACAATCCCCATAATCCCTTGGGAATAAAGTCTTGATATTCACAGAGGCCGCAGACAGGAAATCCCTGACAACTCTCCTTTTATTACTGACATGTAGCATGAAAAATTAAAAGCTCATCCCTGACAAGAATTTATGATTGTTTTTGTTATTAAGGCACTGTTTAGGGTGTTATATTGGAGTTATCCAGGGGCAACAAGACATGATTAATTTTTTAATCAAATGTGTTAATGCTATTCTGATCTTGATGATTTTGAAACAAATCTGTCATTTGAGATTTTCATGTGAGCCATAGCATGTTTCAGCACATTTCAGATTTTAAAAAAAGCGGCACTACCATTCTTGTACATGTTTCATTTGGTGTTATTTTGCATTGCTGTTGAGTTTCTTTTGTGTGTGCAGCTTTACACTTTACAAAGACATTATTCATAGGGGGAGACAGACATTGCACCGAGCACAGAGTCATGTCAGAGCACCCAAACTGTGTTTTCACAGGGAGAGTTAAGACCGGATAGCAGTGCTCGTTCCTCTCTCTCTCTCTCTCTCTCTCTCT
>NC_045733.1:27423610-27429724 GCF_008692095.1 Etheostoma spectabile | reverse complement strand
CTCTCTCTCTCTCTCTCTCTCTCTCCCTTTCCCACATGCTCCTATGCTCTCCTTCTCCCTCTCTATATCCCTGTCTTTTTTGTGTCTTTCTCAATCTGGATCACACAAACACATGCATACACACTGTTTCTCTCTCTCTCTCTTTCTCTCTTTCTCTCAGCCTCCTCAGTGTACAGTTGGCCTCAGGGCTCCACTTTCCACTGGAGCCATTGGAAGGAGGGGCCCTTTTGTGTGAATTAGGATAATGGCTGACAGCAGAAAGCAAAACAATTACACTGGCACAGCCGCATACGCTGCATTCAGCCGTTTCCGGTCGAGCAGGGCTGAAAATGGGACGACTAACAGAGCAGGGTTGAAGAGTTTAAAGTTGATGATTACTTTTAATAGATTGGCCACTAAATAATGTAGCATGCCGAGAGAAAGTTAGTCTAGTAACTAATGTGCGGTTATTCATCTTCTTCTGTGGGCCATATTAAGGGACAGGGGTCATGAAACATTGATGCACTCTCTGTGTAGCTCTCAAAGAGGACAGTCTCAGCAGTCACTTGAACAGAAGCTGAGGAAATTAGGGGAAATGTTCCAGAGACAAGGAAACTATTTTGAAAGGACCACTGGACATTTTTCTCTTTAAAGACAAGTCTACGAGGTCTACAGATTACAGTTCTGTTCTGGCTTCATGCTCTTTCAGGGCTCCTCTGTATCTAATGGTTGAATTTTTCTGCAAGCTAAAATCTCCATAATTGACATAGTAAACAATATGTCATCAATTAAAGTTAGCAATTGCTATATTTCCTTCCGTTTCTATTCCATTTCATTAGGCCCCAAGTGTTTTGTGCTTTTTAAAGAGGCGACATGGCACTAACACATTGCCGTGATCTACAGTAAAATTAGCTCTTTGATAAGAAGTGTGAAGAAGGGTTTTAATCACTTAACATGAAATAATAATGAGAGTTAATTGTTGCTCTTGCGCAGGAACAAGTCAAGTTATGTAGCTTGAAAAATAACAAATTGCATATAAAAACTGGGATTGTTAGCAGCACATATTGTGAGTATAAGAGTGGGGATGTTTGCCTAAAGCATAGTCAATTAATCAGTGATTGTGTAATTGAGTACCTTAAAAGAAATGCACACCATAGACCCATGTAGGCAAATATTGGGTGACGGAGCCCTGCATCATGACATTTATTCCCAGAGAATCATGTAAGAAGAGTTTTGTTCCTGTTGTGGCTTTAGTATAGAAACGTGTAAAGGATTAAGAAATTACACTGGAACCGGATTTGAACATAATATTCATCTAAATTCAAAATGTATTCCTTGTTTTGAAACTTTTTGTCACACCCTTTGGAAGAGATTTCTGAGAACTGTCAGTATATATAATGTCTTTAAGTAGGACAACCATAGCCAGGCACAGTAGCTATCTGATTTTTAACTTCACGCTCCCCCCACTCAAAAGCTATTGTGGGCAGACCTTGATGTCAGGCTGGACACACTCACCAACATCCCTGGGTGTGTTTGTTTCACTTTGCAGGAAGCTGCTGGTTGTCTTGCATTTATCAGATATCCATTAGTGTTACAGTTTCCAGATAGCATTTGTGATACTTGCGCTGCGTCCCCCTCCCACCTCCTGCAGACATGTCTCTGGCAGCTCCGAGCCGCTGGCCGGCGGTAGCTGCTGCAATAAGGACTCTGCCAGGATTTTGCCCACCTATACTGCCCCGCTGCCTGCCCTCACTTGGCACCGCCGGGGTGGGAGATCTGAGCTGTTCCTGTCCTTGATAACCTCCCACACCCACCACCTCCCTCCCTCTCTCTGACTACATGGAGTTCTGTCATAGTTGTTTTTAATTCTCCCACTCTCTCCATCTCGCTCTGTGTCTTCCTCTCATATTCTGTTTGTTTCTCTTCCTCTTTTCCTTTTTTCATCTTTACTTCTCTGCATTTTTTGTCTTCTGACTTCTTTGTCTACCTTCCCCTGTCTTTGCCTTTCCCTCTCTTGTTTCTCCCTGTCAGCCTGCTTGTCTGTGGACCTGTCTGTTTGTGTATCGTCTCCCTTAATTTCTCTATGTATCCCCCCCACACACACACACACACTCACACACACACGCACACACACGCACACACCCTTTTCTCTCTCCCTACCTGTTAACAACCCCCCCCCCCCCCCCTCCAATTCAAGGATTTAACTGAAAAGGAAAAATGACGAAGACCAACCGAGAAGAGAGAGAGAGAGAGAGAGAGAGAGAGAGAGAGAGAGAGAGAGAGAGAGGGAAAGAAAAAGAAAAACAGGCAGCATTTTAATTGCTTTTTAAAAAAGTGGAGATGAAAAACAGAGTTAGCCTGGAGGGGTATGGTGAAATTCTAGCTGGAAGAATTGCAAGACCATATGAGAAAGGAACACCTCGGGCCAAACAGGGAGATGAGTATTGGTTTTTTATAAAGCATTTTGCATCGATTTCCAGAGAGAAAGCGAGTAAGGGAGAAGGATGGAGACGGAGGGAGAGTAAGAAAGAAAGAAAGAAAGAAAGAAATAAAGAAAGAAAGAAAGAAAGAACGAGAGGGTGAAAGAGAGAAAGGATGGCAGGAGGGTAGAGAGGGGGGAGAACTATCTTTGCTCTGCCTCTTTGCTTCTTCACACAGCCAAGTCAAAGAAAAAGAAACGGGGTGAATTTGATGTGTTGGCTTCGGTGTGTTGAGCCGACACATCGGGGTCAGAAGATACCTGACACAACCATTACATACAAGCTCATCCACTTTCTTATAGTACAGGCTTGTAATTTTAAATTCACTAAAATGAATCTGTGAGAGAAGCCAGCTCTGCTGTTTGTTCATTGACATTCCCACTGCCGCTCCCTTCCAGTGTCTTGTAGCAGAGTTTGACAACGTCAGTGGGTGTATACGTGTGTCTTGGCCGGCACGTTTGCAAGTAGATTTTTTTTTTGATTTTCTTTTTCATACAACTTTGTCGGCCGACCTAGAAGCCGTTACTGTGATTAAAGAGCTGATTGCATCCAAATTATGATAATAGCAGCAACGTAGCACCCTGCCAAGAGCTGTTTCTCAGAAAGATGATGGAACTGGCCAGAGAAACCATTAAGGAGGTTATGTGCAACAGATTTCTGGTGTAAATCACTCGTACGACTTATTTGCACTGAAAAGGCATTGCAGGTTTTTTTGCTGAGGGAGATGCAAGCTTTGTTTCAAAATGACTCACAAAACTAAATCCAATTTTTGCACTCAGAGTTAAACATGTTTAAGCTTTAGGAGTACAAAAGTTTTACAAATTGTCTGAACTGTCTTCAAAATATTTAGAGATAGAGATGCTAAAAAAGCTTTTTAATGATTGAATATTAAAATTAACAAATAGAAAGAGGAGATCTGCCCAGATGAGATTATTAGACCAGCGAGAGAGGGACCCGCAGGTAAGCTGCAGGAAAACCACACAACTAATATATATCCAAAAAGTTTTTCAAGGCACAGCGCCAACATGGTGTGATGAAAGTTTAAAGATAACAGCAATTTCCACTCTTTGCCTTGATAAGCCCCATAGCCAAGTTAAACTAAACCCTTAATCTTTCAATTTAGTGGAAGGGGTTAACTGTTGGACACTATTAGGCAGTAACAAGTGTCTTATTATTACACCAAAGTCTTGACAATATTTGGCGAAAGCTTAGAGGCAGGCCTATTATTCAGATTTTTAATAATCATTGTGTTTATTAATGCTATTGATGTAATTTTGGCTAATGTGAATGTCATTATTTTAACTCTTATTTTCTCTTTTTGATGTTTTTTTTTTGCCTTTTCTTTGCCTTGAAATGTAAACCAAAAAACTCATCTAACTGCTCTAGACAACAGGAATACCAAAGTGAAAATGCAGTATATTCTCTGCAATGACATGTAATGTAGAGTCTTGTTTCTTTTCCTGAAATCAATTCCTCACAACAAATGCATGTTTTTAAGGCCGCTGCGTTGATTTCATTTTCGGTGAGGTTATCAAATTTCACCAAAATATGTATCAGGGTTTAGATTAGAATTAAGAATTGCTACAGATTACAAAATGCCAAAGTCATTAATTGATCCTCAAGCATTCATGTCAATATATATCAACAGAATTATGTAGTGAGATTGTGTTTCATATAAATAAAATACAAACATGTGATAGATATCAAAAATTGTAACTCTGCAGACAGATCAACACGCAGTAAGAGTGCAGCTGTCCAAATCCCTCTTACATTTATAAGAAAGTCAAACTGTAACAGTAAAATATATTTTTTCAGCTTTCCTCCTCACATTAGTATGTGGACCTCCACCGTTTCATTCCTCTGTTTCATTTCCATCTCTCAGAAATAATAGAGCTGTAATGCTACATTCGTGCTATTAATTTCTGTAAGTACAAGCAGCAAGCGTGTGTGTTGTTGTAATCTCTTCGCAGAAGGGACACTTCAAACAAGTCTGGAATGGAGGAACTGTGCCTTAAGCCCCTTGTTTCAACCTGGGATGCTAATGCATTTCAAGCTTAGTGCTAATAAAATTGAGAAATAAATGGAGGGTAATTGTTTCATGCATTTGAAGGGAACTGGCTCATTCAATTATGTGTGTATATGTGTGTGTATGTGTGTGTGTGTGTGTGTGTGTGTGTTTTTGTGCGGCTGCCTTCGTGCGCATGTTTGTGTGTATGTATTTCAATTTTCAGAATCAGTCGTCTGTTCAATGGCACCGAGCCCATCGTGTTGGACAGCTTGAAGCAGCACTACTTCATAGATCGGGACGGCGAGATATTCCGCTACATTCTCAGTTTCCTCAGGACCAGCAAATTGCTCCTTCCAGATGACTTCAAGGTATATACCCGCACCACAACATGCTGTATTGTTTTTCCTTGTCTGCCCCATCAGTTTGACATAACATAAAAAGCTATGAGTATGTAAAGCCATCTGCCCAAATACCCAGTCGTATGGTATAAAAGTCTAGATTGTTGTCAAGATATAGTTATTGATGTTCACCTGCCATCTCAGGGATTGCATGCTTTCAAAAAAGATCTGATACCACAACAGAGCCGCCAGTGTTTTGTTTTCACAACAACTCACGTAGACTCACCTTCTTCCCATTCAACACATTAATTACCTTTAGTCTAAGCATAAGCAGTTATTAGGACATTTTTTGGTGTGTGTGTGTGTGTGTGGGGGGGGGGGGGGGGGGGGGGGGGGGGGGGTTGTATGGAAGCGATTCAGTTAGGGTTGAGAGTGGTGGAGAGGTAAAAATGCTAACTTGCTAACTGGAGCATGGTCCAGTGATGTGTCTGCCAAAGCCCTGAGCTGTTGTTTTTCACTCTGAGTGGTTTCTATAGAGGTGAGCCCAGGTGAAATAGCCTGTACGCCCCTCTGTTCCCCCGCGCTCTAATGACCCACTCCCGCTCAGTCAAGGACTCTCTGGGAAAGCCGAGGCATGTTAGGACAGTTTACATACAAATATACATACTAATACACTCTGCGCTTATATATACATGCATCTGTGCACATGCACTTTAATCTTTAAGGGCCACTGAAACAACTTTGGTCTGTATTCAACTACTGAGGCTCCACACACCTGGCTCCTGTTTTAGTGTTGATTAACTCTATTGTAAGTAACTGCATATACAGTACATAATGTCCGTCACCGTACAATATTAAATAATCCAAAGCACATTTCAACAAACAAGTTGATCATTATCTGTCTCTGTCCAAGGTTGATAGAGTAAAATGCTTATATTTTTTATGCTAGGAGCTGTTGAAGTTGATGAAGTTGTATGAAGATGAAATGGAGAACACATTGCTTATTTAATTGGTCTTGCATTGTCAGACCTTCCTCCACAACACTGCAAAAGGGCGTCTGTCTAGTCCACACAGCTTTCCCAGCCAATCACAATTGTCTCGGGCGGCGCTAAGTGCCGTATGGAGCGACGACGCCTCTGCAAAATAGCCTCAAGAAGGAACTTGTTTGGGTGGAACATATGTACGTTCAACATTTGTTTTAGTAGCAACAGAAAACTCAGATGGACAGATAGTCTAGCTGTCTGGATTCACCCTTCAGAGATCTGAGGAGCAGGTAACCATAGTCCTCATAAATCCACCGGAGTTTAAA
>NC_045733.1:27412235-27423600 GCF_008692095.1 Etheostoma spectabile | reverse complement strand
AAAGAAAGAGGAAGGTAACGGACATCCGGCCTAAAAGAGGGACATCCCGCTGAATTTCCGATTGTACCTAAACAATCCCGAAAGTGGAACGTCGTTGACATAGACTACTTATTCACAAGACATGGAGCGACATTAACATTTATTTGAAGTCTGGCAAATGTTTAATGCTTTCCTTCTACCTCTGGTTTGCTCTTTAATACTTCTGGCTGTTCAGCTGCTAAATGCTCACTATGTTCCCCAGCCAGTCGTTAACATTAACGTTGTCTGTCGTTTACTTTCGGGCAGGTAGTGCTCAGTTGGTTTATCAGTAGCCTACTTTTATACTGAAAAAACAGCTGCCTTCTGCTGCTGAAAATGAGGTTGATGAGAGCTGAGAGAGTGAACCAAAACAGTAAGTTGCGGGATGCAAAAAACCAAAACAATGAGCTGAAAGATGCTAAATAATTGTCCTCTGATGTTCATCTCTATGGGCAACCCCTTTCACTTTACAGTCAGGTGATCCATTGTTGATTTAAAAAAAATATCTTGATAAGTGCAGCTTTAAACCAGTCTGGTTGAATTATGAGCAAGTTAATCTTACCCCTAAAAGTATCCATAAAACTACATGACTTTGTCAAAATTATTATATATTCTGCCTAGAATCCAAGGTTTGTATTCAGTGATACAGTTTCCTAGGTGCATTCTAGTTTTCACTTCTACTCCACCTTAACTTGCGTGACCTTTCCACTGAGCTGGTGCTTGTTCATCATCTCTACAAGGGAACACAGGGAAGGCGAGGCCAAGCCGTTCAGAGCCAGAGGCAAACTCTCCAGGCACCACGGATAATCTGAACGAGAGCCAAACCTCAGACAACAGAACATGACATGAAAGCCCCGCATATTTTCAGCAAATGATGGCCTGACTCAGTACCAATTAGTTTTACCTTCCTTCCTGTGAAGTCTTGACAGTCCAATCAGGCACCACGGTTGAAGAGAATGCATTGGACTTCATTGTTTCAACTCATTATGATCCCCTCGCATAAGCCTGTGTTGATCTGCATACCTTTCAATTTGCGCGAAGCCGGGGAGAGAAAAAAAAATGCAAATAGTGAGAGGCGGAATTGTGCATGTCCTTATCTGAACACAATCAGGCTTGCCGTCGCCCCAGGGCTGGGTCTGTTCTGTTGCTGGCAGCCACGGCGCTGTGTGTTTTGCTAAATCAATGTGAAAGTCTGAGCAGAATAGGAAAAGAAATTGTTCAGCCTACATCAGTGGAACAAAATATTCACTATTAATATCCTCCCTCTTCTCATTATTTATACTACAATTAATCACAAGAGTGTAAGCAATGCTCAGTCACATTGAGGGCATGGTTAGAAACGTTAAGAGATAATGGTTTCTGCGTCGGTTTATGCCGGCTTTTGTATTGCACTTTAAATCAATAATGCTTTGTTTCTTTAGGTAATAAATGCAAAAGAAATAGCAAAGGTTTTCATTTTTTGTGGGTGCTGTATTGTAGTAGTAGTAGTAGTAGTAGTAGTAGTAGTAGAATTAGATGGATTTTCTGTCATTGACCTCTTTAATTAACAACCTGTGAACCCCTACTTGTGTGGCTTTAGTCATGTTTTTTGTCCAAGACATACAAAAGGTCAATATCAGTCCTTTGACTCCCTTGTAGTGACAGTTTCCATCATTTTCTTGCTCTTCTTTTCTTTCTCTGCCTCCCTCTCTATCTCTCCCTCCCTCTGTCCTTCCCCGAGATGTTGCCTTGCCGGTGGGCGATCAGGTCGGATCATTATTTTAAAGCTCAAACGGGCTGTCTGGACATAGGATTGGGGGATGAATTGTCTCGTAGGGCTGGCAGCAGTAGCAGCAGCCAGCAACGAGCTGTTGGCCCTGTCTCCCTCTCATCCTCACCTCAGCGCTTAGGATTACTCTGTTGTTTTCTGCGCTGCCCAGGATGACTAAAGTGGCTCGCAGACAGACCCCTGTTAAAAACATATCCATCCATGGCTTCAGACCTGTGAAGGATGAGGAGCTACACTTTGATACAGAGAGCTGCCTGAAGGGGAGCGTCTCAGTATGAGTTTTGTCAGCTGCAGCAAGAAGGCCAGCAGAGAAAAAGACAGGGAGAAAGGGAGAGAAAAAGGGAAAAAAAGGACACCGTTCTCCCTTCTTTCGCATTCTGAAATCTTAAATATTAGGCCGTCAGCTTAAGATGTGTTGCGTCAACGCTCGTCCAGATGGAGTTATACATGGGTGTCGTTCACAAGCCTCAGATGAAGGCACAGTTTAGATGATGGGATAAACCAGTGAGGAAGAATTTTCAAAGCTAAAGAGCCTGACAGAAGCAGTAGTGTTAATGAATATGCTGTTTGCTGCCATGCTCTGTTTCTATACCCAGCAGTGGTAGGTTAGATCAGGGCTCCCTGGTCACCCTGGCACCCGACACCCACAGCCACCAATGATGCAGACTGTATGAAGCATATATCGAATGCTGTTTCTGCAGTACAAACATACAGTGTCTCGGTTTTAGATGGCATTTAGACTTTGCACCATCATGTGCAACCTCAATCTGTATCTATTAAATGAATAACCAAATTCACAATGCGTTGTTTTCTGTGGTTTGACAGTGTCCATGCACTAAAAACAAACTTTAGCCAGGAGCTAGAACATGAACATCATGGGAGAAAAAACTTAAAATGCCATTAATGGAAGTTCACAAACTAAGAATGAATTAAGCTGTCATTCTTTGTCGCTGTGAAACAGTTGTCAGAACGCAGATTTATTAATTACTAATTGTTTAGCAGAAAGATTTGTAGCATTTAGGTGTAACCTAATTAAATCTTGTTCTAATAGGAGCTTAACATCGGGCCGCGAGCCTCATTAACATAAAACTCTCTCCATGTGAGGAATACATTAAAATGCTCCTTGGCTGATGATTGTCCTCATGTTCACTTGCACATATCTTTTCCTCACCTCCGTCTGCCTCCAATAGCGAACCTCCGCCTCCCTCTATTTTCTATGGTAGCGGTGAATGATAGTGCCATCTGGTCTTGTGGGAAATTAGAGGCAAGAGCACAGGGGCAAATGGCCCCCAGCAAGCCCTGCCCAGGAGGGAGAGGCAGGCAATCTGCTGCAGACTGTCTGCACACAGGAATGCACCATTCAACTTCACTGTAGCCGTACTGACGGCCTTTCTGAAGTCGGCTCACTGAAACATGCTAAAGGCTAGCACAGCTCTGCCAAAAGCTACTGCGGAGGAGAGCTGCAGCATGGCTATGCTTTGTTTATGGAGAGTGTTGTCCTGCTGGTCCGAGGCAATCCCTGATCTTAGATTATTGTTCTTCTATCCAGAAGATACATTACATGGTAAAAGTGAGACGTTAAACCCTGCTCTGTTTTGGACAAACAAATAAACAAAAGTACTTTTACATTTTGGGTATTTGTTTGATTCTTATCCAGATCAATTTACCATAAGTGCAGGACTTTTATGTTGCTGACATTTCAAGAAGCCTCAGTAATGAGTTTATGGGTCAGAAACATGGTGCCTTGATCTTTAGTAATGATTTCTTGTGACATCCTTCTTGAGGAAGGACACCGGTGTATCTGATAAATGTGTTTCCTTTAAATATTTAGATATATTGTGCGACATTTTCGGCATAATCATCACAACGCAATTAGACATTTGTCCATCCATTCATGCCTGTACTGGACACTTAGTAGGAGTGTGCAAAAAAATCGATGTACAATGTATCGCGATTCCAGCTCAACAGATTCAAAATCGATTAATTGATTTCCAAAAGTTGATTCATATTATTGTGTATACTACCATATGGGAAAAGTAACCACATTTCCATATTGTGAATCGTATTTTGAATTGAATATTGATTTTGAATCAAATCTTTAGCCTAAAAATCCATGTAGAATTGGGACATTTTCGGAATCGTGCCCCCTTAGTGTTTCACTCCCTAGATGGGTCAGATGTGCAGATGCAGCCAGACTAGCACTCCTGGATTAATTAGTGGTTAAGTGTCTTGCTTGAGGACACTTTGTCATTGGTTGCTGTAGGGAAGCCATCAGGATACCCTGTAAATATAGCTTCCACTGCCATCCTTACGTTCCACAGTATTGTATATGTGTTGGGTTTGCTCTGATTACCTTGGTGTAATGTAGTAAAAGTCACAGCGTGTTAGTCACATATATGGCCAAGAGTACTGTACAGTACATCTGTGATTCCTAACCAGGGGTATGTGTACCCCGGGGGTCCGTTTGCAGTTGCCAGGGAGGACCTTGGAACAAATAAATAAAACAATTCTAGAAATTGTGGTTTGATTGGAGGAATATATTCACATAGCCTACTGAAGTCAACTGTAACACCTTAACATAACATGGTGCAGTTATGTAAGAGTGTGTAAAAAGTTAGCAAGTGAGCACAGAACTCAGAAGAAGTCAAACATAAATGGTAGAAATAACTAGTTAAAGTAATGACTAAACAGTTTGAAGGATTAGTCAAAAGATAAAAGTAATGGAGAAACGGTTCACATAGCCAAAAGTTGAAATAGTCAGCTAAAAGTAATGGCTTACAGTAATGTTAATGGATATATGGTTTAAACAGTCAGCTTCACTCCAAGTAGTAGCAGCCAAGAAGGCTAATGGTTGCAGGATTGCTAGTCTATATCCTTGACGTTCCACTTACGGGATTGTTCCGTTGCTGCCGGAAAAAACTCTCCTCCACCGAGCTTTGGAGGAGAGTCTGGCAAAGCGAGACCTGGGATTGCTGACCAAACCAATCCTAGTATTTACAGTTCAGAAAAAAATAACAATATCTTCTTTTATATAATGAATAGTACAATACAATTGGAACATGCATTGTAAATTGATATGAGGGGACGCAAGTTCATCTGACAGGGCTTTGAGTTGGGTCGCCACCTGTCCCGTATAATAAGGGATCGTCCTGTAATGAAAAACTAAATGCTCTGTCCCTAAAAATTCACCACAATTCAGGAAATTAAGTGTTTGACACTCAAAATCTCATGAAGGCCCTCCGCTTGATTTGTGCATAGGGCCACAAGGTGTCAAAGTGTCCCCTGTTTTCCATATTGAAGCTGGCAGCCATAGTTGTGAGGGTACCTCAGACCAAAAGGTTGGGAACCACTGCAGTTCACATATGCTGACTGACTGCATTCATCTCCTGTGTAGGACTTCCACCTGCTGTACGAGGAGGCACGCTATTACCAGCTGACGCCCATGATCAAGGAGCTGGAGCGCTGGAAGCAGGAGCGCGAGCAACGGCGGATGGCGCAGCCCTGCGACTGCCTGGTGGTTCGCGTCACACCTGACCTGGGCGAGAGGATTGCGTTGAGTGGGGAGAAGATCCTAATCGAGGAGATCTTCCCTGAAACCGGAGACGTTATGTGTAACTCAGTCAACGCTGGCTGGAACCAAGACCCAACACACGTCATCCGCTTTCCCCTCAATGGCTACTGCAGGCTCAACTCCGTCCAGGTAACACATTGGACACCCCATTTGGCAACAGTAGGCTTCACATGTTTGTCATATTAGTAATTGAAGCAACCCAGCACAGTGTTTTCACAGTGTTCTACAGGACCTACATTGTAATGTCCTGTTGTCACTATACATGCACTACCAGATACTAAATTCAGTTTTGGAATATTAAACTGTGATTGAAATCTGAATACACTAAATAAAAAACTAAATTAAGGCATTGGTCTGAAATGAAAATGTGCAAACTCGACAGTAAACAGTAAACGCTTCTTACAATGTAGCCAGTTTTTACATTTCTTTATTTAAGGCTGAAAGTGTAATGCAACACAAACACTGGAGAACCAGCAAGTAAGTCTCAGTGCTGCCTGATTTTGAACTTTAAGTTCAGCTTCTCATGTCTCATGATATCAGATTAAAAACTTTACTAACAAATGAACTGTCTTGAGCTTTAGGAAGGATGAATTGCTACAAAGTTGATTTCAGTGCCTCTATTGGGTTTGTGGCACCATAACTGAATATATGCATTCTCACATATGCAAACATGTAGATTGAAGGCAGACAGGGCTACTTGTGAACAGTTCACACGGAGCGGTCCTGAGTTGAGATTAACCCTTGTGTTGTCTTCCCGTCTACTATAAACATTCGGATAAAAATTGAAAATGAACTTTTTTTGCGCTTTTGTATGACGATACTGTTGCTTTTTTCCATTGCTTTTGACGCTTTTTTAGACATTTTTGTCATGTTTTCAACGCTTTTTTTAAAGTCCATGTTCAATAAACCTAATGCATATGACATTTTAGCTAATTTTTGAGTTAAAAAAACAGAAATTGTGAAATATTTTGAGTAATAGTTAAGATCAGAGGATGTTGAGAGGTTCCCAGACTTATGCTTATGTCAAAGTTAATTCAGGATGCTGTTTTAAAAACATTTAAACAATTGTTTTCAGGCAGTTTGCTTGAAAGAAACCCATATTTCTTTTATCAAAAAAAACTTTTAAAACACAAGGGTTAAATTAAATTCACACTTGTATAAGTCAGCATGAGAAACAGTGAAAAACAATTAACCTTATTACCTATGGAGCTTTTCTCAGTAGTCACTGCAGGCCTTTGGTTGAATACACACCATGTGTGTGTCTAAGGTTTAAGGGTTCAGTAACCTTAAGGCACATTCTTAACAGAACCATAATGTGTTTAAGTGGATGTCAAAACATATTATGTAATACTTGCATTTGTGACTACTGTATAATACAATAATACAGACACACTTAATGGCATATATAAGACTTCAAGTAAAGTGTTTCCTAATATAAACTGTATTTTTACCTTGAGGTCCTTAGCTAGCTTTTTATTTTTCCAAGGATAAAATCTTTTCTGCATAAGGAAGTGAAGATAATTATTATAAATGCACAAGTCTCTTGTGTACATTTTGTCTAGACTCTGTAGTTCTGCATCTGTTTAAGCTTGATTTGGCACTGTAGGTGTCTTATGGCACCAGTCCCATCTTTGAGGTTATCCATTACTAATAAAATAAATGAGTTACGGCTTGACGAGTCAGTCAACATAATTTGTGGCCGCATGTTGTCACAGTGGAGAGTTTGTTTTTACCTTTATTTATCCAGCTAAGTATTTTTGCTGCACAAGCAAACCGTTTTCACCACCACCCCTTCAATACTGTCATTCACACTTAAACATCTGGCTGGCGTTTGTACTGTACAACCAGAGCTTTGATGGCAGCTGTACAGCTCCCCTGGTGTTACTGAGCCTTAGCTGCCTGGCACAGCGTCTGCTGAGGGAGAGGAGGCTGTCGCTTGTTCAATATGTCAGTCCAGATATTCTGTGTCAATTTGCAAACTTTATTATACAAGCATAAGGTATGCACACTGGTTTTCATTGTCTATAAGCTAGAATTTCCCCTCAAAACTTTGCTTTAAGACAAATTTGCATTTTTTTGTGGCTCTTTGCACTGCGTTTTGCCACAGTAGAGATAACAGCTTGTTGTCACTGACTGAGGTAATAGCTACTTTGATGGAGCTACAGTCAGTTTGCGGAGAGATTACCAGAGGTAATGGCGCCTGTGTCGTTTTTTATTCTGTCTAAAGATGGACCCACACAGCTTCCAAGTGGCTCTTGTGGCTGTGATTGAGCCTAGCCTGTCCTCTGTAATATGTGACTGCTCATTGTTTTACAGTATGTGATATCTTTTTCAAACAGGTAGTCTGACTGAGATCTCTTTGTTTAAAAGCTGAGTTGACAGCAGTGTGATATAGCAGTAAAACGTTTAAAAAAAACAACTTCAGAAAAGTAGTTTTACAGTTGTGTTACCCAGAGTGGTCTGTAAGAGGGAGAACGGGGGAAACTGAACAGCCTCACACCACAGGCTTGATATAACACACTTCAGTGCCCACAGTCATGAACAGGCCAACACATAGAGGAGCCTTCCCCCCTCCAGCACCCAGAGGCAGCCTCTCCTAGGCAGGCTAGTGTGCTCTGACACCTCCACCTCCCTCCTGCTAGTGTGAGAGACCACCTCCAGGGCGGAGAGCCAAGCAAGCGGGACAAAGCACGTGTGGACTGCGGCCATGTTTTCCTGCGAAAAAATGAAGAAGAGGAATGGAAAGGGGGGGAAATGATATGCATAATTTACGCTTTACTCCTTTTTAAGACACAGCTCCTTTTTAAAAAAAAAAAGACTCCAATATAACACCGCTCAAGGCAATTGAAATACACGTATTGCATTTTTTAATACCATACTTACAATTTCTCAAACAGCCTAAACCGGTTTATACTTCTTTTATAGATTTTTAAATGACTTGCAATATAATTAATTGGCCGCATCAACTAACACAACATTTTCCCACTCTGTTTACCAGTGAGAGTGGTTATGGGATGTGAGCGCGTCTGATTAACATGGTCTTGAAGGAGTTTTTATTGTTTAGGTTTTTATTGGGCTGCTCCTCTGAAGGCGAGGCGAGTTGAAATCCTCTTTTCAGACAAACTGCAAACAGAAAGAGGAGCTAGAGCTTCAAGGTTTTCCTTGATGCTCTCCTTTGTTTCGCAGTATGGTCTCACTTGGTTGAGGCGGCGTTAGTAGTAGTGTCAGACTCTTGCTGGCCCCTTCAAGAAACACAGATACATACAATTCTGTTTAAAAAACGCACACTACAAACAATACGCAGGCCCAGTAGAGGGGCCCCGGCTCATTGAGTCCATGTAGATGAGAACACAAGGAGCAGATGGAGGTCTTTTTCGGTGTAAGAAGAGATTTTTCTAAACATCAACTCATTCTGTCCTCTCTCATTGTTGTTGCGTGAAGGTATGAGAAGGTTAGGAAAATAATCGTCTTACCCGCCAGACAATGAGACTCTGATCTGATTTCAAACCTGGACCCCAACCCAGGGGAACACACACACACAACCACACCCTGCAAATAGAGGAAGATCAAGGACAGAAAGGGGGTGGGGAGAACAGAGTATTATAGATGGACTGGTTTTTGAAGAGGTCTTGACAGGAAAGAGATGGATACGCAACAACTTCTAAATACATCCTGTTTTCAATTTATTACACGTCACTGGCATAGAAAATTCATTTTAGTCTCAAATGATTTTATTGAAGTTAAGGTACTGTTGTCTTGCCCAGGGCTGGAAACTGCTAGACCTTGTGATACTTTGGTCCCAATGAGATGACATTTTTCAACACTTTACTGTACACTAAGCAGAGCAACTTTTTAGTTTTTTGCAGTTTATGATTCCTTTTTTTATTCACTTAAAAATAAAGTAACACCACTAGGGTCAGTACATGTGGTTATACTGTACCTCAGAGTGACACATCTTATTTATTTACTCAGTGGTATTCAAAGAATTTCAAGTACTCTTTTTTTAAAGAGTATCAATTTGTGATACATTATAATATCATCTTCTATTTACCGCTGGTTTGTAGAAGTTTACAGAAATAAGATAGTGGAAGGAAAGTCATCTTCTATTTACAGTTAGTTTGTATACATTTACAGAAAGAATATATTGAAAAGAAAGTCATCTTCTATTTACAGTTAGTTTGTATACATTTACAGAAAGAATATATTGAAAAGAAAGTCATCTTCTATTTACAGTTAGTTTGTATACATTTACAGAAAGAATATATTGGAAGGAAATTCATCTTCTATTTACAGTTAGTTTGCATACATCTACAGAAAGAATCTATTGGAAGGAAAGTCTTCAATGTATACTGTAAATGTAGCCCCTTCTTAAGTCCTTTGTGTTTTGTATTCAAATGCGAGTGAGAATAAACAACTCCACCTTGGCGAGTGATTCTCCACGAAGTCATGACTAGAATTTAGGGAATAATGCATACCACCTGCGCTGTGATGTAGATCCAGCGGAGAGAAACAGAGAGCAGCAAAGGCACTTAACGGAGGGAAAACATTTAGCCAAAGAGCCACAGAGGTGTATACACACGCGTCCCAGAGCTGGAGCCAGGGCCTGCTACTCCATACATCACCATGATGAAGCACTCAGATCAGACCGGAGCCAATCCGTCCTTCATCAATGTGACAGCGGAGCCAGTCGTAGAGAAGGGCCCCCTGTCCCCCTGCTGCCCTGGCGGGGAACGCAACGCGTCGCAACACTCTCTTACATGTCACACTGCCACTCCATCAATCCTGCGCTTGGTGGAATGAGAAAGCACAGCTCATCAGAGCAGACAAGGCCACACAAACACCTCAGCTGTGCTCCTTAGTGGCCCGAACGACAGAACAAGACATTAACTTAGCTGTGGTTAGGGCTCTCTGTACCGCCTGTGTGGCTCAGCATCGGCAGGCACTCAGGCCCAACAGGCAGCGGATTAACCTGCAGTATGGTGAGGGTAAAGGACGATGTTCCCCGCTGATAGCTTCAGCAGTTGGACACAGCATAGTTATTGGAAAGTGGAGCTTTCTAAGAGATATGAGACACCTGGAGGAAAATGGAACAGAATTAACCAGATAATTCCCACATTCTTACACAGTTTAATGAGAAGAAATGAACCTAATGTGACATAGAAAATACAATGCAAATTTACTGCTAATCCACATGATTAAAAATAGACTGAAAGACATCCGTCATCAGTGTTATGCGTTTGTAGTAAATAAACAAATTATTACTCAGAATTCAGAATGTCCCCTCCCCTGTGTGTTTTTAATGTAAGGTTATTGGATCATTATTAGTGATGGATTACGGTGTAAGCAGCATTTTAAGGCTGCACTTGTTCAAGGTGGAACTAATAATGCATTCATACGCTTTATTTAATTTATAACACTGAATCATGTTTTAAAAGCTGGCAGTTTATTTTGTGTGTAAAATGTGAATCTGCAAAGCACAGCAGTAACTAGTGCTATCAAATAAAGGTAGTGGAGTACAAAGTACAATTGTTCCTTCTGAAATGTAGTGGAGTAGAAGTATGAAGTAGCATAGAAAGGACATGTCCAAGTTAAGAACAAGTACGTCAAAATTGTGGATACAGTGTATGAGTTTATGTGCTTAGTTGTGTTCCACCACTGGTAACCTTAGTTTTAGTACCACAAAGCCTGAAACCAGAGACCACAGATGAAGAAGAAAGAGTAACTGAATGAGTCACATCCTTCATCTTCACATGCTCAAGTCTGTTCTGCTTAGTGTGGACTGTATTGTATTGACCTCACCCTAAATACCTCTGTTCCTTGTCTAGCTCAGTGGGTAGGCTAATTACACTGCCAGGGTTAGGGGTTGCATTGCCCCAAGGGTTACCCCAACTAAATTACTGTGTGGATTCATACTACTTACAGACACTTTGAATCCAAATGTCCATTTGTAATCATGAGCTCAGTCTTGTCAGCTCCACAAACAAAGCTACTTGATAAATGTTCCGCAA
>NC_045733.1:27407719-27412225 GCF_008692095.1 Etheostoma spectabile | reverse complement strand
AATATATTACACTGTCAAAGTGTTTTTGTCGCTTGTGCTTTCCTACAAAAGCTGGCAGATGGCTCTGAGAATTAGAAAGAGTTGGAGCTTCTCGGCTGTTTTATGCCAGATGCTTGCAATGAGTGGAGGATGCGATGCAGAGACTGCGGTTAGCGCTCCTTGTCACATATTAAAGACTGTGCATAGTTAAACAAAAGCAACCCCCTGAGTGCAGCGCCCATCACATGCTACAATGTCTGTGTGTGTCATTCGTGTCAATCAACTCTGAGCCCTGTGACATAAGAAGCAAGTTTCTTCTAGCACCTCCTGAGAGGTGTTGCGAGTATGCGTGCACTCCGGTGGCCATCAATATTACATTGTGCGCCGGTTTCCAGCCCTGGGACTCATTCACTTTGATTCCTGCCCCGTCATTTTCCCTTGGTTGAAGATATACGGTGCTGGGAGGTTAGAGGAGTGAGGCTGATATATACCCCCTCCGCGTCCCTATTGCAACCCTAGACTGAGTGGCAGCTCAATGAGAGGGTTCTATGCTGAATGTTGCGTGTGTGTTTGGGGGCAGATCCCTATGCAGCCAAATCGACCCTGTGACAGTGAGAATGGTTTATTATCTTTCAAAAGTATACGGATCACTGGGGATAAAGAGAGACGCTTTTATTAATTTTGTGCTCAGATCACACGCAAGAAGACAAGAAGAAGTTCAGGATAGAACTAGCAAACTTTGGTAAAGTATTGTCACAGCCTCTGTATTCTGATTTCCTGTTTTAAAAAAGAATAAGGTAGTGAAATACTTCAAGCGTGGCCACAGCAACACTGATATTACGGGGTCATCCATAAGTTCAGAGTAGTGCACATGAAAAAGAATAATTAGCTTGAATTCCATTTGACGTAAATCTTAATGCTTGGAATGAATCTTTTGACCAATCAGATTGCGTACATGCAACTGGCTGTTGGGATATTTTGCTATGGTTTTGCTCAAGTGATGCAGGAAAGTAAGAGAAATCTACATAAGTTCAACATAAGCTGGGATCTGAAAGCCTGCAGTCACAACGTTGTGCTGAACGGAGCCACCAGGACATGTTTTAGCTTTTTAAGCGGGTGCTTTACTTTCTGTTGTCAACTGGGATTGATTTTAGGACATTGTCCTGTGGACATTAAAACCTTTTGCTTGGATCCATCTTAATTATTCAGTGTATTGTTTATTCCCTTGTGGCACTAATTCAAAGTGTCAAACTGAATTATTTTTTTTATGCCATTCTTATAGTCATTACAGTATCCTTGAATCAGTTACAACTATCTATAATAATATCCTTAAGTCTTTTGTGTTGCCATGCATTAATGATAAAAGTGTTTTCAGACTATCTTTATTGATCAGGCCATTCTCCTCTGTGACCGAATTCATTGCCGAACATGACAGTCCCACATGTGTTAAGAGATGATGGGGGGGAAATGCAATGTGATGCAATGATCAAAGAAGGCTATGTAATATCATTTCCATAATTGTTAGGCTCCTCCATCGTCTGTCATGGATTTAGGAGTGTTTGATGCTTGGGCAGGTCTCTTAATTAGCCATCCTCACCATCAGCTGTCTGCCGCCCCTTCTGTCTCACAAATTACAGAGTTTGTCGACGTCGTATGGCTAGAGGACGAAAATCTTTCCAAGTCGTCCTTTCTGTTTACAAGCAGCATGTAGGCCCACATTTCAAGTTTAATTTAAGAAGTGGGTTGAGAGGGCTCAGGTCTGTTCAACAAGTTGGTGTGTGAATACGTGTGTTATTATTTGCATTTGGTAAAGTTCTCTACTTGCTCTCATATAATCTGTGTGTGTTTGTGCATGTACATGATCTCTGTTGTGCTAATCCCCAGTCAGGGGGAGGCTGCAGCCCTTTCAACCTGCAGGCCTAAATGACTCAAATTTAGCTCTCCTGTAATTGGAGAGGTCATTCTGCAGCATGAATGTATGTGTTAGTGTGTGTGTGTGGGTATGGGCATCTGAAGAAACTGATCTATTTTACATGAACTTCTCTGGCTCTGTATCTGGCAGGAGGGGGATAGCCCTCGGCGAGACCTTTCATTTCCATGCACTGCACACTCCATTAAAAAGGACGGGGGAATAAGTAAATACACAGCACTCCTCGCACTGGGATTTCAATATACCCCCCTCCCAAAAAAAAAAAAACATCCCATAAGGATTATGGCAGATGAGGAGAGGAGAGGAGAGAAAAGGGATCTTGAAGTTCACATGCTTTGTGTCTGAGCATAGCTGCGCGTGTGTTTATCAATGGCCAGGGTCGAGTCCAAGCATGCAGCCCTGTCTCCAGTTCTCTCCCCGCAGCTCCTGCACACGGATCACCCATAACTCCCTCTCCTCATTCCCCACACGTCGTTCTCTCCTACGCTCACGGACCTCACTTCTCCTCTCACCCCGGCCTCATTACTCAAATTAGGAGCTCCAGTAATCACCACGCTGAGCTCCACTCAGACTCTTAAAACACCTCACTCACACCCTGCTCTCCTCATCCCTTTGAGCTCATGCCTTCGGTTCAGTAGCCAATGCATCACAAGCGGCATGAATATTGCAGAGGTGGTGTGATGTTGGACTGCCCTCTGGTTCTATTCCATCAGTACGTGTGATTGGGGGAGGTTGGTGTATGTTGTGACTGATGGAGCTCTGAGGTTGGTGTGAGGATGGATGGATATCAAAAAAGTGATCCGAGATGTACTTATATTTGCTGGCAATGAGATATCACTAAACTTTCCGAATATTAATTAACGTGGTTTTATTCTGTTTGGAAAAGTTGAAAAGTATTTATCACACTATAAAAAGGGGGTTAAAATAAAAGTTTGACATTTTGGGAAACAGTGTTTTTATGTGATTTGGGAGTTCAAAGAAAGCACATGAATATTTTGTCCCCAAAATGTTGAACATTTTCTTTAAGAATGATGAAACTAAAAATATGCATCTCTGTCAGTAATACCTCCATGTTACACTTAGCTATATCAACACGTTCTGTTATTAATAGCCTTCTCTTTACTCTCGTCCCTCTGTCCCTGTCTTCAGGTTCTGGAGCGTCTTTTCCAGAAAGGTTTCAGCGTGGCGGCGTCTTGCGGAGGCGGCGTGGACTCATCCCAGTTCAGCGAGTACGTGTTGTGTCGCGAGGACCGGCGGAGTCTTTCCATCAACACGCCCATCAGGATAAAACAGGAACCGCTGGACTAGAGCATTCTGGGAGAGGGACTGCCCACCCCACCAATACTCCTCTCATCTTCTCACGCCACCCCACCCCGCCTACCCCTGCCCCCTCCCTGCCCGAACAGGACCACAGCCACCCCCAACATACCTAAGTATTAGCAGTGGCTTGTTGACCTCGCAAGCTCTGCAGAACTCTAAGGGGAATGTAGTACCAAACAAAGGAGAGAAAAAAGCGTCAGCAGCAAAAGTTTTTGATTATGTTAAATGACGCCCAAAGAATCTGGGACTGTGATGACAACAACAACAACAAATGGACTCAACAGCAGCTTACTTGAACCATTTTTAGTGCCATGATTTTTCTCTCTTCTTCTCACAAAAAAAAGTGTCATGACCCCTTTTGGAGTGACATAACTATACGGCCCCTCCCCCCACCTTTCTACCCCTCTTTTTAGTTGTGTATCGTCCGGTTCTGTCTCTGTATGAGGCCCATGTCTGGCCCGCTATGGGACTAGAAAGCTTTTGGCAGACAGGACGCTGTTAAGGATGACAGAAAGAGGACATAATCCCATCTCGCGAGTCACCGGAAAGGCCCCAATCCCCCTTGACCCCTCGACCCTCCAACCCCATCCCACCTCACTCCGCAGGCCTGGCTACAGATGGCGGGGGCCTCGCCAAAAACAGCATTGTTTGCCAAAATGATTTTCATTGTCGTTTCTAAAGTATGTTCTTCTTACTCCTTTTGCTGTTCTTATCATGAAATGGTGTAAACAATTATTATTAATAGGATTATTTTTAATGTTTCTTTTTTCCTTTCTCCAATATGAAGGATGTTTGAACGTTATATTCATTAGGCTTTGAGAGCTTGTGAGGGAGCGTTTCTTGGCAGTGGCTGCAGAAACTCAGATGTCTGCAGGCCATGTGGCTAAAGCGATCTGGCTGGCAACGCATTCAGAGACGGAAAAAGTCCCATTGTTCGAACAGGCATAGAAGAGAACCTGGATATTTCAAAATTGTTTATAGTCAAATGTGTTGCACACATAAAAAATTGCTCTGGATTTTCTGCTTATTAGCTCTAAAACATATCTCGGGTGTTTGCTCTTTTGCTCGTATTTAGCGGAAGTTTGAGACAGTTTGAGTAAATTTGGAATTCAGGTTGAAACTTGCACAAGCTGTAAGCGTATTGCAGTTTTGTTGAGTTAGAATGTTAAAGACTTGAGGACCAACGTGGACGTTTACCAGTATGTCTCGTGATCAGCAAGAGATGTACTCTAATTGCTTAATGTTTCTTTGCACTTAAACATTTCCTACAGAGCTGC
>NC_045733.1:27399219-27407709 GCF_008692095.1 Etheostoma spectabile | reverse complement strand
CCCCCCCCCCCCACCACCACTTGTTTGAACCCAGTGACCAGTGCCAATCAAGCTGTTGATCTTCTCATATTTTTGGAGACTAGAACAGTAAAACATTTAAAACAAGCAAAAGTTACAACAGAACAAATACTGTAGGTACCAAAGGTGACAAGGTGCCTATTTCTTGATTGTACAAACGTATAAAGGCGCCGTCTCTTTTTAGTTTTTAGCTAAAAAAGAAACAAAACATTATATTAAAAAAAACGTCAGAAGGCAACTAGCATTTCTTCCTCCAAGCCTCCAGTCTTTACAGTTTTGTTGAGAATAGCTCTCAGTACCTTCACAAAAAAGTTTGAGAGACATAAGTCTCTATTTGTTTCAATATTGTCACTCCTAAACCAAGATTATTTCGATGGTTCTTCACATGAACTGTATGTATGTCAGAACCCAAAGTGAGCTGCACTCCCAGCATCAGCGTCTTATTCACAAAGAGGCAAGTGGGTGGCGTTTACTCTATCCTGCTCTCATTCTTTTAGTCTTATTCTCAACATTTCTGGATCAAAGACAGAAACAAGAAAGGCCAAGTTGTCATGCTTTGTATTTGTGTAACTTACAGATGCTGTTTCTTCCATTCCAAAAGAATGAAAAAAGAAGAAGTCCATTCTGATCTTTATGAGCTCTGGCCTTAGTTTGAGTTAAACTGGGGTTAGTTTTTTAAACTAGTTGTTTATTAAAAATTAAAAACCTTGACCATGTTGTAATATGTGCTCTCTCCGGATGGCCGCTGATTAAATAAGACCAATGAGTGGATAAAGATGAGCTTGAAGTAAGTGTAGCTCCCAGTCCAGCTCACTCCTCCCTGAGGGTCTCTCTCACAATCAAGCCCATCTTTGTTCTGACCTGCCAGTGGCCTGCGCCTTTGCATCCAGTCACCTCAAAGGGAATGGTCAACCAGGCCTTTCATGTGCCGAGGCATGTTGGGCTCTTCACAGCGCTCCTCGCCCCCCCCGCCTCCCCAAAGGCTCCCAGCTCAGTGGTGCCAATAGAGACTCAGGTTGCACCCCCTGCTGCTGTGTTATCCCCATGCCCTGGATTTTTTTCAAAAACGCCCTCCTACACTGTGGCTCACAGGACCACACTGCAACAAACCAAACTGATGAGTCAAATCTGAGCATACTCCAAACTTACAGTACTGTACAGTCGGGCGACTTGACTCTGCTGCTGATCCTGATGTATTTGATCCAGTTGATACGAGGTGTGGAAACTCATCTGGGTTAGTTCTTGAGGAAAAAAAGATCTGTGTTGTCCCATAACCGCACGTGTAAGAATTACTTTTTTTTCCAGGGAGGAAAGAAAGAAGGCATATTTTCTCACTGATGTGGAATTTGGAAATCATAGAATGGGCTTTTATTAGCTCCAAAGAGCTGAGGGGTCATACACATTAGAACAAAAACCTAAATGTCTGGTCACGCCTACATATAAAGTGAGAAAAAAGGAAAAAAAATTGCAGTTTGGGGTTTCTTTCTGCAATACCCAAACATGGAATACCCCGTTTCGACTCTGCGAATAAGTGCAGGTTAACTACAAAAGGTAGACAAACTCAACAGGACTGGAAGCTTCATAGACATCATGTTCACACATGCCATCGTTTGAGATAAAGTACTGGTCAGTGTTTCAGCCGGTTCAAATGGCATTCACTCCACCTCTAAGGCGGGACAGTTGTACAGTTATTGTATATTGAATTATCAGGACTCTGGGTTTTACAGGACCCTCGTGTTTTTAAGAAACCTCTTGGTCCTCTTCACAAAAAAGAATGAAAAGAATTCAAAGCATTACATTGTGTACATATGGATTAAAACATTTCAAAGGGTATAATAAGGTGCAAATGTATATTATTTAAAGTGTTTAAAACAATTAGACTGTGGTATTAAAGGGCATGTGTTCATTTACAGTGTCCCCATTTGACTTTTCTTGCATATTTGCGATAATAAAAGGATGTACTGATGTTTATCTGATGTGCGTCTCATTGATCTTCACGTCTTCCTCCGTTAACCTGTGCCAGCTTACTATTGCTTGTATACTACTGGTGATCTCGAGAAGCATTTCTTGCAGGGGATGCCAGCATGTGAGTATGTGGTTGCCGTATTCAGTAAGCTGATCTGTGTCCTGTTATTAAACTGATAAAACCTAAAAAGTCCACCCAGCCTACTGTACACAAGCATTTGTGAGATCCCCGTTCATTTTCGCAAAGCAGGAAGGTCGTCTTCAGGGCTGAATCCAGATCAGCAGTCCGCAGCTCCAGAGGGACTGAGGAATAGGCCGAGATCTTGGAAAAAAAACCAATATGCTCCAAAACTCCAATATTGTGCACTGAGTTAAACAGTTTGGTCTTTTTGAAAATGCTTCTGCTTAATTAGCAGCAGAAACCTAGGGGGACTTTTCGCAGTTGAGCAGCAGCAGCGCCTTACTCAGTTTGTACTTAGCATGTGCAATGTTAGAAATGGAAATGAAGCCGGCTAAATTGACTTTAGTTAAACTGTCTTGCTAAAAACATAACAGCTTATTTTTCCTTTTAGAGAGTAAGGAATGAACAGTGCAACATATGGCTTGGTTATTAAGTCAGTTTAGAATACAATTTGCATTTCCTTTATGCCTGTTAAGACTACCTTAATACCTACAGACATTTTAATGTTGATGCTGTTCAGAGTAAAACAAAAAGAAGAAATGGACAAAGACAGCATCTGCTCCGTTTAGTAAACAGCTTATTTATTCCTTTACAAAATAGGTACAAATACATAAGTATTGTTTTTTTTCACACAAACAGGAAATTGTCAAGATATGTACAAGTTTACCAAAAATAACGTGGTTCTAATAAACACACTAGTTTTGTAAACAATATTTACAAATCATCCGTACATTGAAATGTTATTTCCCCCGTCTGTTTACATCAGTAACATTGTCCTAATATTTTGGCTAAAAAGCTGTAGTAGTAGTAGTAGTAGTAGTAGTAGTAGTAGTAGTAGAAATGTACTCCTGTGAAACCAACAGAAACCATAAAAATCACTAAAAAAAAATAATTTGTATAGATATTGTTGTGCTTGTTTGAAAACATGTTATTTTGGAGATAACATATATGAAAATGTGTCAAGCATAAAAGCCAATTCCAAAAAAAAAGAAGAAAATATATTAATTGTTAAAAATAACTCTTTTGTTGGCAATACGGTTTCCTACTTAAAAGAGTCCTTTATTTGCTATAATACAGTGACAGCTTTCAGTTGTCAGTTAAAATAGATGTAAAAAAGTGCTGTCAAAATGTACAACGCACAACAGTTGTTCCAAATGCCACCAATATTTAAATAAATTTCAATAAGACAAGAAAAGCTGCATAGAGGCCAAGATATTTAGTTAAATAGAAGAAAAAAACAAACACATAATGGACAATATTACATAATGAGGATTTAAAAAAATAAAATAATAAGAATGCGATAATGCAATACAGCATGTAAAAAGCAGGCGTTTTTTGTTCCATTCCCAATCTCTTCAATTTAATATTACAAGGACAAAAACAAAATGGGTGGGGGGTGGGGGGGATCAATTTTAGGCTAGAATCAGCTGCTTCCTTCTACAGTTAAACAATACTTTACAGCTGTAAATTTAATTTGGGCTCAAAATACAAAACAGGTATAAGTGCTTTTGTCATTCAGTCATTACCAAAGTATGTGGGGGCTAAAAGGGGCTCCAGGGCACACCAGCAAAACTGAGAATTTTTTTTATTTTCAATTTTTTTTTTAAACATTATTAATGAGCAGATAGGACAGTGAGAGGAAAAGATAAAGGAATGTCTGTTTTGATCCTAGGTTTCACAGTCCCCCAGTCCTTAAGCAGTTAAGCAGAACTGTGAGCATGATAGTACACAACGTACAAACATCTAGTCATAATAACAATGTTCACATTATGTGTGGATGATTTTTTTTTTTTTAAATACTAAAGGGTGACCAATCAGAAACTTGTGTCATAGTGCGACCATAACTTTGTTTAATTACCTTTGTAAAAAAAGGTCATGTGGACTCAGAATAAACTGTTCAATTCTGACTCATTCAAAGCACATGGTTGTACAAAACTTCAGGTCTCATAATATTGACACATGGGTTATTCCTTTTCTTACAAAGCTTACCTGGGATAAAAAAAAAATATACATGCTGTTAAATAATTCAATAAGAACTTTTTACACATACAGTATTGAAACGTAACGTGATGCTGTTATTTGGAATCCTAATGTTGCAAAACAATGTCTCGGTATAGAAATCAGTAAAGTCTCTCATTTATTGAGCTAAACTACATTCATTGAACGATGTTCAACAAATAGCTCGTGGAGAATATCGTAGGTTGTATGGTGGTGTGAGCATAATTCTCTTTGCCAAAATAATCCTTGCTTTAAAGTTGGTTCTTTAAAACTACTGCCAACAATGTCAAATAAATACGGAGTTCTGGGTTGAGTCCTGCAACGCAACAACAACTTTGTTCCTTTAACAAATTCAACTTCAACTTTTTGAATTTTTATATGGCCTTTAAAGTCAATGATCTAACTACACACCTACTGAGAAGACATGTAACAACAGTTTTATTTTTTGTATGTTTTTCTCTATCTCTTTCTCTCTCTCGGTCTCTCTCTCTCTCTCTCTCTTCTTATTAAAAGCTACATCAAACGTCATTACAGTACATATGTGGACACAGCTGAAACAGTAGACCTGATCTGAAGGCACGTGGCTGGAAAAGGAGGAAGAGGTTGAGGTGGGTGCTGAGCGGAGCGGAGGCTACTTGAGCAGGGCGCGGTAAAGGAGGAGGGAGTGGGCGGTCTCTCTCTCCTGCTCCATGTAGAAAATTAAGTCCCTGAGGTTGACGCGAGTGATGCGTTGCCGTGTGTACTGGCGTGATGAGGTGGACGGGGTGGAGGAGCTGGCCGGGGAGCCCGCCGTACTGCCTGAAACCTGAAGGCAAGGGAGAGGTCAAAAGGTGAAGAGGAGGACTTCACTCTGCTTTCTTAACATTTTACATTTCAAAAGTCCATAGTGCAACCTCTGTTTCCAACAGAACACCCATGAAGCTATGGAATATAACAGTGATATTTTCAATGCATCAATAAAAGACTTGGAACTAGTTGACTGACAAGAAATCTCTGGGAATTTCAGAGAAGACACAAAGATGTCTGCTAAAAACATTCTTTTTTAAATGGCATCATGGATATTGGATGTCATGGAAACTTATTTTAAGTATTACAAAAACGTTATAAATACAACATTTCTAGTCATGCATAGTGGGACCATAGACTGTATTTAAAGATAGATGGCTTGACAGCGCCCCAAAAGTGAAGCCAAAACATTTCGATCACCCTGTGTTGGCTGACTGGAGTAGGTCAGAAATCCCGCCCCCTTCATGCAAGTACACGTCAAATATATTTTTCACAAAGATGATTTCTGTCATTTTAGGTAGTTCTTATCACGCTAATGTTTGCTCAGGTGTTCATTTTTCTGATAAGTGTGGTTTTAATTAATAATTTGATGGAACTAAAATGCAGGGAAACCTCATGATTGACAGCTGTGATTGGTCGGGCGGGTGTATGGGTGGGGGGATTTGATACTGCGGCTCCACTGACCAATCACTACTGCGAAGACTGGCTCCAAAATGTATTTTTGGAGATATAATACAGCTGTCCCAATATATATCCCAATATAATTATTGGGATATCTTGGCTTCACTTTTATACAGTGGGAGTAGGTAGAGATGCACGCCAGCGACATGGCTCTAGGGATGTGAATATCGGTCAGGACAACATCAGATGGATCGCGATGAAATTTTGTACCAACATTCATGTTTCCCAGAGGATGAATCTAATTTACTTTGGTGATCCCCCGACCTTTCCTCTAGCTCCACCGTGAGGTTGACATTTGTGGTTTTGAGTAGAATATCTGGACATCTATTGGATGTATTACCCTGTAATTTGCCGTTTCCTTCAGGATAAACTTTGAAGTTTGGTGATCAAAGCCACCATCAGGTCAAATTTGCAATTTGTAAAAAAAAAATAATTATAATTATCCTGTTAGCATGCTAAAAAGCAAAACTAAGATAGTGAGCATGGGAAACATCGTACCTGCTGGGCATCAGCATGTTTGCACTGGCATTGTTAGCATGTAGCTCAAAACACTGCTCTGCTTACATAAAGAGCCTGTAGCGAGGCTGAGGACTCATACTGTAGGTTCTGTTCAGTTCCAAAATTCTTCCAGACATGGACGAATTACACCTTTCCAAAGCTGCATAGGAACCCTGGAACTAATCAGTGCACATGAGGGAATATTCAAGCTTTGAGCTTTCAACCTGAGAAGGTGTTTGATATTAATCAACGGCGGGCATCAACACTGCTATGATGACCTTCAGTAACACACCGATTCCATTCCACTTGATTTGCTTGAGTGCACCGACTTCATTGAGGAGGTGCCTTTATGTGTCAAGCTTTGTGTGCATCTGAGTTTTTAGGTGAGCTGAAAATAATTGTGCTCTTTTTCAGAAACCTCAAATGACTGCTTATTTCATTAACTTTATCTTCTCCTTTATAGATGTGTGTTTTGCACTCTCTCTTTCAGGCAATTTGTCCTCACTTTGCCTTTAATGAAGGAAAAGATCTTTGTGGTGCAACCGAAGAAATAGTTTCCATGGGAAAACATAGTAACTGTTCAGAAGTAAGCAATACTATGTTTCCCATTTCCCATAAATGAAGTAATCGCTGTTGAATGGCTAACACATTGACAGTATCAATAGTCAGGAATGCTGTGGCCTCTCAGCAAGTATACACCTCCAATTAAGAAAAGTAATCCCTCTTGCAGAGCATGAATGAGATCAAACAGATGCACTAATTACGTCCAGATCTTCAGGTGCAGCAGAGTGTTTGGAGTTCTTTTTCTTCAACTCACTGAACATGAGGCAGAGAAAAACATCGGCAACATTCTCTGACGGCAGGGGAAACTATCATTTTAATTCAAGCAGCTCTTTACATTGCCCTGAATATGAACACATTTTCCCTCTAAATGAACAACGCTGCAGACATAGATCTGAGCTGACGTTCCACTCCGAAATGGAGCCCTTGTTGTTTTTATTTGATCCAGGAAAAATGAAAAACGATATAAAAAGGGAGTGTATACAGAGGCTAATGCAAATCAAGGGATGCATTTACATTTGGAAATGAGAAACACTGGGAAACAAATCCAGCAAGTGCCCACTTGAACCCAGGCAGAGAGAAATAAGACATTTCAGTCAGGAAGACCTTCTCACAATTACATTGATTGCACCACTCTGTAAACACACAGTACAGACAGGCCTTAATTGCAAACATATGACGGGTATGGATTAACAAGAACTAAACTAAAGTCCCTCCAGCACCCGCCCCCTCATATGCTTGTCTTTGTGTACACTATATCACGGAGCTTTGTCTCAAATTTCCCTCAGTACACTCGCTGACCCCTGGATGCTGGATAATAATAAGTGAGGGTTGCCAGGCCTCCTTAGCTGCCTATTAACCTAAACCATGTCTACCATCTCTGGCAGGCCCAGACTGGCCATTGGGAGCCTGGCCAGCTGATTGGCCTGGGGTGTCAGGCATGTGTTAAAGGCGCTCTAAGCAATGTCACACGTTTTTTAGGCTACACCATTTTTTGTCACATACAGCAAACATTTGCTCACTATCTGTTAGCAGCCTGTCCCCAGAACACACTGTAGTGGTCTCTGTAGAAAGTCCAGGCTCCACAAACGGCATCAAAAACAAACTGTGCCAACCTGCACCACCAAACATAACAAACAATCTTCCAGCATTCCAGCCAATAACCGAAAATAGGGATTTGGGGGTGAGGGTTGGGGGGTTAGTGCACAGAAGCACGGAAGGGAGGGAAAGGGGGAAAAATGAGGAGGAGGGAGGAGCGAGCTAGCCTTTTTGTACTTCGAAAGTCAATCGGAAGTGCCGTCACGCAACATCGCTTAAAGCACCTTTAAAGAGAAACTTCACATAAGATATAGTTTTTTCACTGTCTTTCATTTGTTGGCATATCAAGTCAATAGAGGTGATTTTCCCAACAAAATTCATTTTGTGTGTATTTGAAAGTTTGGTTCAGCCTAGTCTATACTGACAACATTTAATTTCTGGGATTGTTCAGGTGCTTCAGGAAATTCTGCTGAATGTCCCGAATTTTTACCAGATGTCCTTCACCTTCTGCTTTCTTTGTGATGGCATTCTAAACTCCGATTGATTAACGAGAACTATGGTTAACTGCTCCTCAGATCTCTGCAGGGTAAATCAAGACAGTTAGCTAGACTATCTGTCCAATTGGAGTTGTCTTGAACGTAGACATGTTCAACCAAAAAAAAGATCCTTCCGGAGGCGATTTTTCAGCTGCACTATTGCTTCGTCCAGCGGTTAGCATCACCCAAGACAATTGTGATTGGTTTAAAGAAATGCCAATAAACCAG
>NC_045733.1:27397843-27399209 GCF_008692095.1 Etheostoma spectabile | reverse complement strand
TTTTCTCCCATCCTGGAATGTTGTGTGGACTAGCCAGACCTCTCTCCGCAGCGCTGTGAAGGAAGGTCTGGCAATGCGAGACTAAGCTCAGTCCAATTCTTTAGCCTTCATTTAACCGTGACTCCGAGGTCTAATACTTATATTGACCAACCCAACATGGTAGCAGTTGCCACACCAAGCTGGTTAGATGGGGCCAGGATGCTAGCGAGACATGTGACCCATGACTAGATTATCATAGTTCATAAAAAAGCAGCACAGTGACGATACAGACATTTCATACACAAGACATAGTATGTCCCACAGATGGCCTAGAGTAGAGAATCCAGTCTGCAGTGTAGTTCCTACACTTCACTGATGATCCAGATAACTGTACAGTAACAACTGTTTTTGTATCATACACTTCAGTCCGTCGCATGCTCCCTCTCTCCCGTCTATGAGCTCTCTTTTTCTCTTTAAATCATAATTTTGTTTAGTCTGTTATTTTTGTTGAAAACAGCTAAAGGAGCATTCTCCGAGATAGGCCTGTTTTTATTTAATACAGGCTATTTATTTTTGATAATTTTTCATTTACATGTGTTGCAGCTGTATATTTTTAAACAGGGACGGAAACCCTGTCCTTGCATTTTATTTTGATCACAGCCCGTTTTAATAAAAAGGCTTGTAACGTCTCACATGTGGCTTTGACTCACAATGGAACATTTAGCCCACTTTGTAGAAAATACCAAGATATGCAGTATATTGTGTGTATGTGTATACGTCATTCAGCTGTAAAATACTGAGATAGGATTTTTTATCCATATTTCCCAGTCCTAGTTCAGAGTTTAAAAATATATTTAAGGCCTAGGAACAGTAACATTAACAGCAATGAATAGCTTGGCTATGTATTGACACACACACCAGAGAGCCTCTCTTAGAAAAGCCCTAGCTAAGCTACAACACAGATATCCAGACAGTGACTCTACCAAGGCCATAAATCTGCTTCTAGTGACTGTCAAAGCTTCATCAGACTCCCCGTCTTTTAAGTGGAGAAACAGGGAGTCTAACAGTAGCTTCTTATGGCTGGTTAGCTCTGATTACCAGCTCTACATCGCTATCTCTGCTACTGTGCAGTGGTCAGGAAAGCAGTAGATGTGTATGCATGGAAATAATGAAAACAAAGACATGTATAGACTTTGCTGTTACTCCAGTTACTCCTGTGCTCCAGTTACTCAGACCAACCAGTCCAGTCAGAGCTCTGAGGAATTGCCAGGTGTAAAACAACACTCTAAAACTGCACACAAATTGTATATATGAATACTGTATGTATTATGTATGTATATGTATGTGCAGCTGGGAGGAAGCCTCGGGGAAGACCCAGGACTAGGTG
>NC_045733.1:27395656-27397833 GCF_008692095.1 Etheostoma spectabile | reverse complement strand
AGATTATATCTCCAACCTGGCCTGGGAACGCCTCGGGATCCCCTAGTTGGAGCTGGTTAAGGTGGCTCAGGAAAGGGAAGTTTAGGGTCCCTTGCTGGAGCTGCTGCCCCCGCAACCCAATACCGGATAAGCAGACAAAAATGGATGGATGTATTCCTGCAGCCTTAATAGTGAAAATTAAAACACTAGACACTTTCAAACTATTTGTTTGTTAAAGCTGTTTTGTGTGTACTATTAAAACTAAAATATGTGTTACTGGCATTAACAGTAAACAGAAAAAATATTTAGAAAACAGTATGTGTGGTCTGCTGATGAATGTGTCGAGATTGGCATGGGCTGATGTTACATTCTAGGCCTGAATTATTATCCCAGACCGGCTCTGCTCTCTGGTCAGTAATGCGCAAGTGGGTAAAGCCAGCTCACACCAGGGCACACCAGACCCTCACTTTAGGGAGCGATCCCAGCCTAATCAGGTCAATCATGGCTGAGCACATGTGAAAGATGAGCCTGCCTACCGCCAAGCCAATTACTGCCACTCACAAGTAAACCCAGCGACAGGGCCACAGATTTTACCAATCAAAGCCATCCATCCACCTGGACGGATGGGCAGCCGTAGCCACAGGCAGTCTGTGATGGGGTGGTACCGCCGCCGCAGTGGTTGATGGCGGGTAGGAGAACGACAGTGAATATATAGCCAGAAGTTGCTGTTCAGGTAGTGTGCCACAGCTCCCAGAATGCCTCATTCCCTTCAGGGACAGAGGCCACATTAAGTGATCCAAATACAGGCAGAAAGGTCAGCACTCGTCCAGGAATTCACTCAACACAGCCTCTCCTCTTCCCTCCGTCTTTATATGCCCTCCACATGCCAGCACACCCAAACACGGGTATGTTGTTGTTGGTATCTATGGAGACCAATCCCTCTCGCCAGCACACGCAGGAAATCATGTTGTGGAGGAGGGAGTGGGGATGGGAGGGGTAAACATCAATGCTAAACAAAGCAGATGGCTGAGTGTCAGTTAAAAAGGAAAGGAAGACATCAACAACCACGCTTTCCTTGTCGCCAGCAATTACACAGTAATTGTGTCTGAAATTCAATGAAAAACAAAATGGCAGGCTTTGTAAGGTCACAGTGAGTGAAAAAAAAGTGAGAAGAGAAAAAGCAGGAGCGCGGAGGCACAGAAAGAGAGAGGGGAAGGGAAAAACTGAAAGTCTCAAAATCAGCTTGGCTAAGAAAGATCCATGAGGCAAAAAACAGCATCTGTCATTTTATCTGTGATGGGCGCTTGGAGGCATTATGTCAAATGACATATCCATCGTACAGAACGCACAGGGATACTTCGATACATCTCTTCAGACATTTGACTTGTTTGGAGCGGGGGACAGAGAGAAAAACAGAGAGAAAGAGAGAGAGAGAGCGCAGTGGCTAGAACCTGAGGAGAGGAGAAAAGAAGAGAGCGTGTCTGTAATAAGGACTCTTTGCTGGCTCTAGCCATATTCTGTTGACAAACATGACAACGTGCCAATGAACCAGACACATTACTTTGCACTATTTCACCCTTCCATGGTTTCCCACACACACGTTCATGCACAAAGAGAGAGCCTGAGTGTGGCTTGTTTAGCTGACAATTAGTAATAAAGACTGCAGTATGACTAAAGTAAAACAGAAATGACAAATTTAACAAATGCCCATTCTGACATGGGAATCTGGTAAATTTCAATTTAATTAAGATTTATTAATACAAATATATAGTTACTTCTACCATGTGTCAAATGTATAGGAGTCATGATATAAGGAACTTTCTTAAGGCTACTTATAAATGATGGAATTTGCCAATATTTCTTGGCACCAAATATATATTGCACTAAATTCCTAGCAACTTGTTTGCATGTTAATACTCTATTGAATTTAGTGTATTATACAACTCACTCAAGTGTACAGGGTCATTCACCTATTTGGATGACTCTGTGAGGAAACGGATGACATTGGAGTACTTTTATTTGTTACTTTTATTATCTGTTTTTCTTATTGCTATGTTTGGACCAAGAACTATGCCCACATGTTCCTACTGAAAATATTACTCTACTAACAAATCAATTGTTTAAAAAGTAAGAAAGTTATTTCCCTAAATTAGAACTGCAGTTTTTATTAAAGGTCCCATGGCATGAAAATGTCACTT
>NC_045733.1:27395559-27395646 GCF_008692095.1 Etheostoma spectabile | reverse complement strand
GTTTTTTTTTTTTTAACATTAATATGCGTTCCCCCAGCCTGCCTATGATACCCAGTGGCTAGAAATGGCGATAGGTGTAAACCGAGC
>NC_045733.1:27395470-27395549 GCF_008692095.1 Etheostoma spectabile | reverse complement strand
CTGCTCTGCCTTTGAGAAAATGAAAGCTCAGATGAGCCGATCTGGAATGGAGAGAGACATCATGGCTTTCAAATGAGCA
>NC_045733.1:27394525-27395460 GCF_008692095.1 Etheostoma spectabile | reverse complement strand
TGGTCAAGGCCACACTCCCAGCCTCCACCTTTCCCCCCCGTTCTCCTCCTCAAAAGCTACATACTCAGAAATGGAACATCCTAAGGAAAACTCATTGTGGGACTGGCTTTATTGGCTGTAATTCTGTATCAAGGCTGAATTTTGGGAAAGAGACTTCAGATATGGTATTAGGGGACCACTAAGGGTTTTATAAAAGCATCCAGAGAGCACCATGTCATGGGACCTTTAAACGTTACCCAAACAGGAGTTAAAATGTGTTGCTGACTATTTTCACCCACGAATAAATACACATTTTAGCTATTTAGCTATTAGCTATTAGAGTGGGATCCATAAAAGGTTGTTTCCATACACTATAAGAAAACAAAATGGCTGTGAAGGTATGAAAACATGTTTCTGAACATCACACACATTCAGACGTACTCTTTGAATAATCACAATTTGAACATACATATACTGTATGTCTTACTGGAATGAGTGGGCTGCCATGTTTGGACACCACATCTATTGTTTTAATATGTCTATGAATGTATGTTTTTACTCTCACTCCCTCTTTCTCACTCTCTTTCTACTTCTCACTTGTCTTCAATTTTGCAGCGGCAGCAGCAATGCTTGTAAGTGTCTTGAGGAATTTACATTCAGTCCTTTATTGTTTGCGAAGGGAAAGGGGGTTCGGGGCAGGAGCGGTGGTGGGGTTCCTGCTGATCTGTGGCTTTGAACCCTGAGTGGCACCTGTGCCTTGATGCCGGAGCCAATATTGGATTTGGCCCAGGTCAGACCTTAGGGCGGTGGGTTAATGGCCCACTTTGCCAGGCACACAGAGCTACTCAGCTCCGCACAGGCCAACCTGCTGTCTCAGCACTCTACTCCTCACAGCAGAAGTTGCAGACAGGCTGCATGGTATGAAAACACACACACACACACACACACACACACAC
>NC_045733.1:27392080-27394515 GCF_008692095.1 Etheostoma spectabile | reverse complement strand
ACACACACACACACAAACACACAAACACAGACACACACAGTAACGACACCCCGGCTAAAAAACATTGCTCAGCATTCATATTGAATGATAAAGACTAGCCCTATGTTGGTTGAGAAATAGATAAGCTATTCATGATGCAACATTACTCTTTTGTTGTTATTACTTTGATGCTGAAAAATCCGTTTAAACTCTGATGTCTACGCTCCAGGCAAGGAGGACATATATAGCACAACAGAGACAGACTGTTGACAAGCTAAACAAAGAAGTGATGCTAAAGCTGAACCAGGTGGTGTTTTTCCAAAAGTTGAAGCCAGGGTGGAAATTAGCAGCAGCCACTAGTCAAATACTGATTAATATTGTGTATGATGCTGGCCACTGTGGCAGATAGCCAGCTGTGATTTAGTGGTCCACTTGAATTCGCTAAGTGTAATTGGCTGGTAGAACCTTTCAAATGGTTTGCAGGTACTCAGGTGCTCCTGATGGGCCTCAGCTCATCAGAAGCCCTTGACTGACTGACAAACTAGTTTACATGCTGGCTGACTGAAGGACTCACTTATTTGCTGACTGACGTGCTAACTGAAGAACTGGCTGTTTAGCGGACTGGCTGAGCGCCTGACTGACTCACTGACTGGCTGGCTAATTTACTGACTGAAGGACTAACTGACTGACTGGTTGACTGACTATGTGCCAGCAAGCAAAGCTTTCCCACATGTTCTCCTCCACGCCGCATTTCAGTTGGGGAACGCTGCTTCGTCCCTTCACAGTGTTTACAGTGTGGAGCCCAGCCGTGGGAGTGCAGCCCCGCTTCATCTCCACACTCGGCCTGAAACGCTTCTCCTACGGCCGCCATTAATCAGCAACAGAGACTTTCTCTCTCCCTCTCTCGCCTCTCCTTTTCCTCGCTCCTCTACGCCCACAGACATGCTGGATGAGGCCATTTTGAAAGAGTTAACAGATGTCGGCTGATTTGCCCCGGGCTTTCTGACATTGCCCGAGTGATGTATTTGATGTGGAGTTTATTCAGCTCTAATAAACGTATAAAGAATTAGAATAATAATTCACAGATGTACATACCCAGATTATATGCTGGAGCCTCTCTTTGAAGCAGACAAGGCAGCCAAGATTAACAGAACCAGGGGAAAGGATGAAAAGGGTTTTGGTTTAGCCCACTGATGATCAGAAAGGTCAGGATGGATTAATAGCGCAGCTTTATGTTCACGCACTGACACAGACACGGCCTTTGTTTCCATCACAGGTTCCTTTTCTGTGAAAAGCCTAAACAAGAGGCTGCTATTGTCACTGGGCTTTAAAAAAATGAAGCAGAGTGAAACACATTTGCTATATCTGGTTTTTCTTGTCTCATACATGCTTCTGGTAATTTGTCATGTGTGAACAGCAGAAAGAATAAAGGGGAAAATAAAAAGGGATAAGAGTGAGGTCCAGCATTTTGATCATGGCAAAAGGGATGAGGGAATTACTTTCAAAACAA
The DNA here is from genome assembly GCF_008692095.1 of Etheostoma spectabile. Classification (NCBI taxonomy): domain Eukaryota; kingdom Metazoa; phylum Chordata; class Actinopteri; order Perciformes; family Percidae; genus Etheostoma; species Etheostoma spectabile. The sequence goes on along the minus strand of NC_045733.1, from coordinate 27,393,026 downwards.
ACAACTTCCATTTGCTTCACAGCTAAAGAACAACAAATCTCAAAAATGGCCAGTTGCAGAGCATCTTAATACCCACATAAACCATAAAAACAGCTACACAGCTCCATGGCAATGCATAGCAACCGTGCAGAATTTCAGTCAAGGAGAAAGAAGGCAAAAAAACACCTTATTACTTCTAACTCCTGCAAGCCATTTTGGTCTCCAAAGGTTTTAGAGCGCCGCAGGCCATGTGTCTGCAGTGTTTCGGGAAATGACTTGCCTTCGCACGAACACTGCTATGTTCTGCAGCACTGCTGCCCCCAGCATCCCCGCTCAATTTCTGTTTAACCCCTTCCTGCCTTCCCTCACACTGACTCACTGCAACAGAGCTCACACCCAGCACAATACTGTCACATTGTTCAGCCTCCCACAAACCAAGGCAAATCAGACTAGGTTTTTTTTTTTTTCACAAACTAACACATTAACTCCACGTCTAATTTGGCTACTTAAGCATGTGATGGCTCCTAACAAACACGGTGCAGGAAAGGCGTTAAGGTTACAGTATATTCTGCAGAGCAAGATGGAGAAAAAAGCCCCTTCACCATTCCACTTGATCTACTACAATGTGCAACACAGTTTGCACACTTGAGTGTGTATCAACGGTGGATTAAATCTGCAAACTCGTTGACACAACACATAATTAAAACATCTTGCTCGAGGTCAGGAATTTTCTAATTAGTAGTGTACTGACAAAGCTGCAATTCCATCGCCCTGAGTTTCAAAGTCCACAGGTTACTGCTAAGATGAAAGCTGACCCTGGAGCACTATTCTGCAGGGCTGCTCATACAATTCCTCAGAAGACAGTCACAGGGTCACCAAGCTAAACAGTGTGCTGCACCCAGAACCTCGCTTCCAAACAAAGAACTTCAAACTTTCCTGCCTGGAAACACAATGTTGCCCCCCCCCC